>NC_052314.1:1882454-2027454 GCF_016432855.1 Salvelinus namaycush | reverse complement strand
GTTGTGTAGTAGTATACGTGTCTAATATCATACTACAGGAGTTGAATAAAAACACGTTTGTGTGCTTAAAAGCAGGTAATTGCGTTAATTGCTAGCAGATTTACGTTTCATGTGGTTCCCTTGAATGCAGACTATATAACAAATAGCAGAAATTCTAAAAGTCTGCATTTATGCACGTTTTCAGATGATCCGTAGTTACACTGATTATGATAACAATAATAGGCAATTGTACATCTACATATAGGGTACGAGACGAGGAGCTTCAATAAGAGAGAAAGAGTGTAAAATTGAAAGGGGATACCTAGTCAGTTGTACAACTGAATGCATTCAACTGAAATGTGTCTTCCACATTTAACCCAACCCCTCTGAATCAGAGAGGGGAACAGTGGGTTAACTGACTTGCTTAGGGGCAGAATGACAGATTTTTACCTTGTCAGCTCGGGGATTCGATCCGGCAACCTTTTGGAGAGAGGGAGGGCGAGAATACTTTTAATCTTTCGTTCTTTAGTCTGGCTGCTACCTCTTTTGGGAGTTAGTGTCAGACGTGAAATAATCCACTCAGAGAAGACACGACTACGCCTAATACAGTCATTATAAAGAAGAACTTCAAGCGACATCGTGATTCAACTAATTTCCTTTCCCTGATTTATTTTCAAACCGCACAGTATTTAAACGCTATGGAAATAACCACGGCTAACAATTAAGATAATAAAATCGTGGCGTGTATTGCAAAGGTCATAATTGAGGAAAGCAATATTTGGCTGTAATTTAATTACCATCTCCATACTTAAATGATAATCATCGCAAAGATTCACACGCACACACACACATTTTGCTAATTGATATGTTGGAAGTTATTAAAGTAATCAGCCACAAAGGAAATCCATTCCGGAATTGATTGCGGAATATGCTGATATAGAAGGGTGTGAGCCTATTATTCTGGAAGGTTCTATAGCCAGTCAGTGGTGGGAGTGATCATTAAGAGATTCTTAGAATGAATAGGAATGATCTTTATTCAGACAGAGGGCTTATAGAGGCGAGGGGCGAGGGGAGAAAGAGCAGCTAATTAAGACCTTCAATGTCATTAGGAAGATTAGGGAAGAACTGTTGTCTGACATGGGGGAGAAGGTCTTTTTTAGACACAGAGTAAGTACAAGGAGATGGGTGTGTTTGCTAAAATGTAGGCCTTTGATATTCGACAAATATCTCAAGTGTGTTTGTCTTTTTTTTAACAATCCATCTTATTCACCAAACTTTTGTACAAGATTCTGTGTGCTGTTGCTTAGCTACCAGGGTCATGTACTTTTTGTTCAGGAAGTCCCCTTTTTTCCCGTTGGACTCTTGGTTTAGGATCAATTTGGATTAGTCCCAGTAATATAATTATCTGCATCTGGAATTGACGTTTACTCTCAAAGTCGTCGATTCGATTTAGAAATGAAACCATGCATTCTTTCACACTAAATCACATTAAAGGCTAGTAATGCAGGCTGAAAGAGATTTTTATTAGTGACAAACCTAAAAAAAAAAAATAGGTGAAATCAGATATTTTATATAGGGCTAAATGTCTGCAGTTATGCTTCAAATTAAGAGATGTGTGTGTGACAATTATTAAGGCACAAAATGATATATTACAAGGTATTATAGGTACAGTTGTGTAGTTCATTGTTTTTGAGGATTTGCGAAAGTACTTTACAAAATGAAAAAGGTAGTTTCCTTATTTTAGTTTGTATTAGTTTGATATTATATTTTGTTTTGAAAATGATGGTATTAAATCTATACCCACCTTAATTGTTCAGAAATCACAATTCAAAAATACAAAGGACACAACCTGCAGTTCCATGTCATAGATTCCTTTATAGAGGTGTTATGTTCCATGTCATAGATTCCTCTATAGAGGGGTTATGTTCCATGTCATAGATTCCTCTATAGAGGGTTATGTTCCATGTCATAGATTCCTCTATAGAGGGGTTATGTTCCATGTCATAGATTCCTTCATAGAGGGTTATGTTCCATGTCATAGATTCCTCTATAGAGGGTTATGTTCCATGTCATAGATTCCTCTATAGAGGGTTATGTTCCATGTCATAGATCCCTCTATAGAGGGTTATGTTCCATGTAATAGATTCCTTTATAGAGGGTTATGTTCCATGTCATAGATTCCTCTATAGAGGGTTATGTTCCATGTCATAGATTCCTCTATAGAGGGTTATGTTCCATGTAATAGATTCCGTTATAGAGGGGTTAGGTTCCATGTCATAGAATCCTCTATAGAGGGGTTATGTTCCATGTCATAGAATCCTCTATAGAGGGGTTATGTTCCATGTCATAGATTCCTTTATAGAGGGTTATGTTCCATGTCATAGATTCCTCTATAGAGGGTTATGTTCCATGTCATAGATTCCTCTATAGAGGGTTATGTTCCATGTAATAGATTCCTTTATAGAGGGGTTATGTTCCATGTCATAGATCCCTCTATAGAGGGGTTATGTTCCATGTCATAGAATCCTCTATAGAGGGTTATGTTCCATGTCATAGATTCCTCTATAGAGGGTTATGTTCCATGTCATAGAATCCTCTATAGAGGGGTTATGTTCCATGTCATAGATTCCTCTATAGAGGGGTTATGTTCCATGTCATAGATTCCTCTATAGAGGGTTATGTCCCATGTCATAGATTCCTCTATAGAGGGTTATGTTCCATGTCATAGATTCCTTTATAGAGGGGTTATGTTCCATGTCATAGATTCCTTTATAGAGGGGTTATGTTTCATGTCATAGATTCCTGTATAGAGGGGTTATGTTCCATGTCATAGATTCCTCTATAGAGGGGTTATGTTCCATGTCATAGATTCCTCTATAGAGGGGTTATGTTCCATGTCATAGATTCCTCTATAGAGGGTTATGTTCCATGTCATAGATTATTCTATAGAGGGTTATGTTCCATGTCATAGATTCCTCTATAGAGGGTTATGTTCCATGTCATAGATTCCTCTATAGAGGGTTATGTTCCATGTCATAGATTCCTCTATAGAGGGTTATGTTCCATGTCATAGATTCCTCTATAGAGGATTATGTTCCATGTCATAGATTCCTCTATAGAGGGTTGTGTTCCATGCCATAGATTCCTCTATAGAGGGTTATGTTCCATGTCATAGATTCCTCTATAGAGGGTTATGTTCCATGTCATAGATTTCTCTATAGAGGGTTATGTTCCATGTCATAGATTCCTCTATAGAGGGTTATGTTCCATGTCATAGATTCCTCTATAGAGGGGTATGTTCCATGTCATAGATTCCTCTATAGAGGGTTATGTTCCATGTCATAGTTTCCTCTATAGAGGGGTTATGTTGCATGTCATAGATTCCTCTATAGAGGGGTTATGTTTCATGTCATAGATTCCTCTATAGAGGGTTATGTTCCATGTCATAGATTCCTCTATAGAGGGTTATGTTCCATGTCATAGATTCCTCTATAGAGGGGTTATGTTCCATGTCATAAATTCCTCTATAGAGGGTTATGTTCCATGTCATAGATTCCTCTATAGAGGGGTTATGTCCCATGTCATAGATTCCTCTATAGAGGGTTATGTTCCATGTCATAGATTCCTCTATAGAGGGGTTATGTCCCATGTCATAGATTCCTCTATAGAGGGTTATGTTCCATGTCATAGATTCCTCTATAGAGGGGTTATGTTCCATGTCATAGATTCCTCTATAGAGGGGTTATGTTCCATGTCATAGATTCCTCTATATGGGGGTTATGTTCCATGTCATAGATTCCTCTATAGAGGGTTATGTTCCATGTCATAGAATCCTCTATAGAGGGTTATGTTCCATGTCGTAGATTCCTTTATAGAGGGTTATGTTCCATGTCATAGATTCCTCTATAGAGGGTTATGTTCCATGTCATAGATTCCTCTATAGAGGGGTTATGTTCCATGTCATAGATTCCTTCATAGAGGGGTTATGCATGTTTTGCAAAATTTTGGGCATATCAGATTTGTATTTTAGTTGACAATATTGATTTGCTTCCCCTAACTGGACAGAAGTGCCATGACTGCAATCTGAAATGTAACCAAAATGAATAAAATACTACAGACAAAGGTACATTTAACGGGTTGGAAAATACTCTATCATATAGCCTCATAACACTGGTACAGTGAGACAAGAAGAGAGGGCCTAGCTATGTTATTGGAATCCTATCTGCTTTGCATTACGGTACCAACAAACACAGAGCGCCCACTTAAGATTCACAGGAAGTCCAGAAGAGTGAAATGGGCATGAAGGGAAAAAGAAGCTAAGCAGTAGCATTCCCCCTTAACGAGATCTGTTATTCCACCCCGTGTTTTATACGCAGCCAGGCTAGCTAATCACACGGTCAGAGCAACTGAAACCCCATATCTGCCCTATTGAAGAGTCTGGCTCTCTCCGTCAATCATTCCTATGATCTGATTCGTTTTTTTACATTAGATAACCACGCCCCGTCTAACCATGAGTCTGAGGGGAGAGAGGAGAGCAGCAGGGCCTGGCGGAATATTCCAGTCATTTGACGGCGCTCAGTGAGATGGAATGGTAATTAAGGGCAGTTAAGACAGAACCCTGGATGAGTAGCAGCGGCTCCTCGGCTCTCCCATAATGCTCGGCTAAAAAGGTGGCCCAATTAGTGCCTGCCCACGAGCGGTTAAGTCCGACCCGGCTTTACTCGCTCCAACGGGTGATTAGCGGCCTGAATCCCTACCTGGGCTAATTCAGCTAAGATATGGCTTATCTTTTTAGCGAATTCTCTCGATTTCATTTTTTCTTTCTAGCTCCCCTATCAAACGATCAAATCTTTATGGTGCCGGTTTCTTACACATTTGTCCTGCGGTATCATTGTGTTAAAGACGACCTCTCTGTGTCTCATTATACGGCTCCTGTGCTGGTCTTTGTTGTCAGGCAGGAGTCTAGCTGGAGGAACAGCAGCAGCTGTGTGAGAGAGAGAGAAGAGGTCCAGAAGAGGGTGCCACTGATCAAAATGTGAGCGCACCGTTCCCCTTCCTTCTTTCCTCCCTTCTTCTTCCTGGTCCTGTTCATCATCCTCCTCCTCTCTGTAAACCCACCCAGAACCCTCCACCCACCGGCCCAGCCGCGCCAGCCAGGGGAGTGGGTACCTACCCCAGCCTCAACCAAAGCTCATAAAGGCCTTCCCTGCAGGTCAAACCCCCTCTCCTCAATACAGTAGAAGAGTGTTAATTACGTCCAAGTAAGTCCCGCTCTGAGAAAGAGATGAATAAAAGTCTCCACAGTATTTTGCTGTGAGGGAAGTAATGATGCTTTTATCCGGGACAATATATATATATAAAAAACAATCTCTCACTCTCTCCTCTCTTCTTCTCCTAACCAGTGTGCTGTCACCCCGGTGGACTTAGGTGAGGAGTTATTTCTGCATCTGGCTTGAGGTTCCTCTGAGCTTTTACATAATCAAATCAATATTGCTATGATTCACCCTCTGGCAACGGCTGCCTCGATGCAAGTTTCGCTGGTGATATTTGGCAGCTTACGAGATAAAGAACAAAAACAGGGGGAGAGAGAAAGAGAGAGAATAAAACCAAACTTAGTTGGGCTATAGATTTTTGTTGTTTGGTCCTCTCCCTACCACCACCCTGCTACTCACCTCTCTATCTCGCTCTCTCACTCCCTTCTCCTCTCCTTTGTTGTGGGACTCCTCTCTTGGTTGAATATTTCAGCCAGGTAAATAAATGAGTGTCTGACAGTCGGCGGCGTGTGGACCGGGGCCTGGCAGGGCCACGGTGTGGTGGGGCTCTCTGTCTGTTGGAGCTGGGGCCAAGGCCGACGGCACCGCCGTGATGACTCTCTGACAGGAGATAGACTGGAGGCAACACCCAACAGAATCCTCTATGAAAGTAAATCTGAGAAAAAATCCTCAACAGAGAGATGGGATGATGAAGCCCCTGAAAAATACAACCGAAAGGCAACGTCTCGGCAGTAACTTTTCACCCCTTATTGTGTGTGTGATATTATGTTAGATATCATTACGGTGGAGAGCAGGAGTGATGACATGATGAGAAGTAATGGATCTGCTCTCTCTGCTCGCTGAATCACAGCATCAGCTATGGATCAGAGATTAAGGTAGATACTGTATCTGCAGATAAAACATAGCGAGGCCAGACGTGTGATTAACACTGAATGGTTCTGTGTAAAGACCAGGGCCCTTTAAATCTAGAATAGCACGACTAGGTTCTCTGAAATCAAACCTGCATTGGCACTAAAGATTTAAATTATATTATGTAAGTATTATAGACAGACAAGAGTTTTACTGACTGAAAATAGAACGATATTGCTATTATTCCCAGTCATTTCATTCACATTGTCCAGTAAAGCCTGGTTGTCCAATTTGACAGAAATAAAATATGTTGATCAACCAAAAACACAAATGTTTATACAGACCTGAACACTGGATATAATTCTGTGCTTAATTCATTTTCAATTGAGTCATTTTGTGTGAAATAATGCAATGAAAATCACAATGAGTTAGTGGAACGCAATAAGAATGAATCCTTTAGAAGTGTCAAAATAAAATCCAAATCATTCATAAATCAAGTATGTCTCGTTAAAGTTCAACTCTGAGCTCAAAGTTCCTCCAGCCTTTTCATCTTTATCAACCAGTATTGTCTGTCTGGATAGGAGGGTTTTACTGTGGGCCAGTTGGTAGAGGTGTCTTTATCAACCAGTACTGTCTGTCTGGATAGGAGGGTTCTACTGTGGGCCAGTTGGTAGAGGTGTCTTTATAAACCAGTACTGTCTGTCTGGATTGGAGGGTTCTACTGTGGGCCAGTTGGTAGAGGTGTCTTTATCAACCAGTACTGTCTGTCTGGATAGGAGGGTTCTACTGTGGGCCAGTTGGTAGAGGTGTCTTTATCAACCAGTACTGTCTGTCTGGATAGGAGGGTTCTACTGTGGGCCAGTTGGTAGCGGTGTCTTTATCAACCAGTACTGTCTGTCTGGATAGGAGGGTTCTACTGTGGGCCAGTTGGTAGAGGTGTCTTTATCAACCAGTACTGTCTGTCTGGATTGGAGGGTTCTACTGTGGGCCAGTTGGTAGAGGTGTCTTTATCAACCAGTACTGTCTGTCTGGATAGGAGGGTTCTACTGTGGGCCAGTTGGTAGAGGTGTCTTTATCAAGCAGTACTGTCTGTCTGGATTGGAGGGTTCTACTGTGGGCCAGTTGGTAGAGGTGTCTTTATCAAGCAGTACTGTCTGTCTGGATTGGAGGGTTCTACTGTGGGCCAGTTGGTAGAGGTGTCTTTATCAACCAGTACTGTCTGTCTGGATAGGAGGGTTCTACTGTGGGCCAGTTGGTAGAGGTGTCTTTATCAACCAGTACTGTCTGTCTGGATTGGAGGGTTCTACTGTGGGCCAGTTGGTAGAGGTGTCTTTATCAACCAGTACTGTCTGTCTGGATTGGAGGGTTCTACTGTGGGCCAGTTGGTAGCATAAATCCTTCCTCGTCTTTGTCATTTTTTTTAATTATTATTTTTCACCTTTATTTAACCAGGTAGGCTAGTTGAGAACAAGTTCTCATTTACAACTACGACCTGGCCAAGATAAAGCAAAGCAGTGATAACAAAAACAACAACACAGAGTTACACATAAACAAACGTACAGCCAATAACACAATATAAAAAATCTATGTACAGTGTGTGCAAATGTAGAAGGGTAGGTAGGTAAGGCAATACATAGGCCATGGAGGCGAAATAATTACAATTTAGCATTAAAACTGGAGTGATAGATGTGCATATGATGATGTGCAAGTAGAGATACTGGGGTGCAAAATAGTAAGAGGATAAGTAACAATATGGGGATGAGGTAGTTGGGTGGGCTATTTACAGATTGGCTGTGTACAGGTACAGTGATCGGTAAGCTGCTCTGACAGCTGATGCTTAAAGTTAGAGAGGGAGATATAAGACTCCAGCTTTAGTGATTTTTGCAATTCGTTCCAGTCATTGGCAGCAGAGAACTGGAAGGAAAGGCAGCCAAAGGAAGTGGTGGCTTTGGGGGTGACCGGTGAAATATACCTGCTGGAGCGCGTGCTATGGATGTTGCTATGGTGACCAGTGAGCTGAGATAAGGTGGGGCTTTACCTAGCATAGACTTATAGATGACCTGGAGCCAGTGGGTTTGGCGACGGATATGTAGTGAGGGCCAGCCGACGAGAGCATACAGATCACAGTGGTGGGTAGTATATGGGGCTTTGGTGACAAAACGGATGGCGCTGTGATAGAATACATCCAGTTTGCTAAGTAGAGTGTTGGGGGCTATTTTGTAAATGACATCGCTGAAGTCAAGGATCGGTAGGATAGTCAGTTTTACAAGGGTATGTTTGGCAGCATGAGTGAAGGAGGCTTTGTTGTGAAATAGGAAGCCGATTCTAGATTTAATTTGGATTGGAGATGCTTAATGTGAGTCTGGAAGGAGAGTTTACAGTCTAGCCAGACACCTAGGTATTTGTAGTTGTCCTTATATTCCAGGTCAGAACCGTCCAAAGTAGTGATGCTGGATGGGCGGGCGGGTGCGGGCAGCAATCGGTTGAAGAGCATGAATTTGGTTTTACTTGCATTTAAAGCAGTTGGAGGCCTTGGAAGGAGAGTTGTATGGCATTGAAGCTCGTTTGGAGGTTTGTTAGCACAGTGTCCAAAGAAGGGCCAGAAGTATACAGAATGGTGTCGTCTGCGTAGAGGTGGATCAGAGAATCACCCACAGCAAGTGTGACATCATTGATGTATACAGAGAAAAGAGTCGGCCCGAGAATTGAACCCTGTGGCACCCCCATAGACTGCCAGAGGTCCTGGCAACAGGCCCTCCGATTTGACACACTGAACTCTATATGAGAAGTAGTTGGTGAACCAGGTGAGGCAGTCATTTGAGAAGCCAAGGCTATTGAGTCTGCCGATAAGAATGCGGTGATTGACAGAGTAGAAAGCCTTGGCCAGGTCGATGAAGACGGCTGCACAGTACTGTCTTTTTTATCGATGGCAGTTATGATATTGTTTAGGACTTTGAGCGTGGCTGAGGTGCACCTATGACCAGCTCGGAAACCAGATTGCGTAGTGGAGAATGTACGGTGTGATTCGAAATGGTCGGTGACCTGTTTGTTAACTTGGCTTTCGAAGATATTAGAAAGGCAGGGCAGGATGGATATAGGTCTATAACAGTTTGGGTCTAGAGTGTCTCCTTTGAAGAGGGGGACGACTGCGGCAGCTTTCCAATCTTTGGGAATCTCAGATGATATGAGAGGTTGAATAGGCTAGTAATAGGGGTTGGAACAATTTTGGCGGATCATTTTAGAGAGGGTCCAGATTGTCTAGCCCAGCTGATTTGTAGGGATCCAGATTTTGCAGCTCTTTCAGAACATCATTTGTCTGGATTTGGGTGAAGAAGAAGCAGGGGGGCTTGGGTTGATCAGCCTCTCCTTCGTTCCCTCCTTTCCTCAAGTGTTCATCAGTGTGTGTTCGTTCCTCTAGGCGTTCTTCAACTTTTTCAGCTCAAGGTCCAAATGAGAAATTGACCGTCCACCCGTAACCCAGTTCGTTCTCCAACGACACAAATGGGGGAAAAAGTGTGTGACTCTTGATTTTTTCTCATAACTCACAAGTCACCTCTCACATGACCAGGGCCCGATTTGGGTCTCAACCCATAGTTTAAGAAACCCTGCTCTAGTGTCCATCAGAAATGTGAGGGACAGATGAATGTGAGGGACAGACAGAGGGAAGGGGGGGAGGGCGTAGAGATATATGGCACATATCACATCGCATTGATTCGGTCCATTTGGTGGACTGAACATGAACCCAATAATCAGATCTTGCTTAAGCACGCGCTTCCTCAGTAATTGACTCTTGCGTATTGATTAAGATGTTGATGTGTCCCAGTCTTGCTCCCAGGCCTAATGCAACTGAGAATAAGAGACACACACACACACACACGTACACACACACCACCGGAACATGGCTGTCACCGCCCTCAGTCTAATAGACTACATGGCATGGCGATGGTGCAATGCCTCGCTGGGGTAGGAGACCAAATGAGCCAGTCAATAATTTATGGAGAAGAAGTGAAGAGAAGGACACAGGGAGGAGGAGAGGGTGAACAATGGTGGAGGGAGATTAGATGGCCAGGAATTGAACTGGAGAATTCTGTGACTGAATGGCATCGTTGCTGTTTGTCAGTTTTGAATGTCCTGGTAGGTTACTGTTTGACAGTCTCAGTTCTCCAGTTATACTGGTGACTGTATGTAACCTTTAGATGTGAGGTGATGTCCTGGTAGGTTACTGTTTGACAGTCTCCGTTCTTCAGTTATACTGGTGACTGTATGTAACCTTTAGATGTGAGGTGATGTCCTGGTAGGTTACTGTTTGACAGTCTCAGTTCTCCAGTTATACTGGTGACTGTATGTAACCTTTAGATGTGAGGTGATGTCCTGGTAGGTTACTGTTTGACAGTCTCAGTTCTCCAGTTATACTGGTGACTGTATGTAACCTTTAGATGTGAGGTGATGTCCTGGTAGGTTACTGTTTGACAGTCTCCGTTCTTCAGTTATACTGGTGACTGTATGTAACCTTTAGATGTGAGGTGATGTCCTGGTAGGTTACTGTTTGACAGCCTCAGTTCTTCAGTTTGAGAGCGTTGGTGTTGGTGGCTAATCTCCCCTCCTCCATCCTTCTCTGAACTCCTCACAGCGTTGGTAGCAGCAGCAGCGTAGCACACCAGAGTTACTATAAATATTAAACAACAACACAGTCGGGGTTACAGTGGCAAAGCTTACCAGTGATCTTGTATGATATTAACCCTTAGCTGGCTGGGAACGGCAGTCCCTTGACAAGCAAGAGGATTTCTGAGGAAACAAGGATCTGTGAGGAGAGAGAGCGCAGTGTGTGTGTGTGTGTGCTTCTATGTGTGTGTCTCTCTCTCTCTGTGCTGTGTACGAGAGAGTGAGTGTCAGGCCTGCAGGCCTGTGTGTGCTCTGCCTGGCTCCTCCTGTGGGACACCTAGCCTGTAGCAAAGTGGACCATCACCATATCAGTCTGAAACCCCTGGTGTCCTGGGAGTGGACCGACACTCCTCCGATGGCCAGAGGGAAGCCCAGCGCCTCTCTCTCTCTCTCTCTCTACTCTCTTGGGCCCCCTTCCATGTCTCCAATCAGCCCGTTCTGCCATGCCCCAAGGCCTGCTGGGATGTGATAATCTCAGCCTTTTGCGTAATGCATCGCCCCAATGAATTCATCTTGTGACCACCTGGCACTCGCTGTTAGGAGTTTTGTGTTTTTTTGTTGTAACAGAGGTTTCAGCGAGTGCCAAGCGCTGTGAGGGACTTGTTTTCTGACTGTCAAAGACTAGAGACCCTCTCCTCCTCCCCTCCTCCTCCTCCTCTCCTCCATCAGTGGAATGTTTAACCTTGCAGACATTCACCCCTGAAGACCCCGGCAGTATCTCTCTGTTGTGGTGGCAGAAAGTGGGCTGGTTCACCTCAGAGGGACCTGTGTGGGAAACAAGGCCCTGCTTCATATTTAAAACGGAAGGGCTTTTCGCTGCGAGACAAATTGAAACGCTAGAGAGGGTCGGAGAGAGAATGTGGCTGTCAGAGAATCAGAGCAGGCAGCTGTCTTTTTCCCCTTCTCTCCCTAGCAGTGGATGAATGCGTCCCAAATGGCCCCCTATTCCCTACATAGTGCACTACTTTTGACCATGGGTTCTGGTCAAAAGTAGTGCACTAAATAGGGAATAGGGGGCCATTTGGGACGGATTCAATGAATAATCACCAAGCTTGACCTTCCAAACACGCTGCATTGTGTAAGACACATTTCATGAAATTAAGGGTCATTGCAAACATATGGTCGAGTTTGAGTTCCCTGTAACTTTTGACTTTCCTTCAAAGCGGCTTTATTGACCTCAATTAATTTATGGAAATAAAAAAACTTGAAGACTAGACTTATTTATCCCGGCTTCTCTGTAATGGGTCTGTTTGTGTACCTTTTATAATACGGGTTTGACTGAAATAAAGAAATAATAAATTCATTTTTCCACAAAATAAGAAATGTGTCCAAAAACTGAAGATTCCATATTTAAATATGTCTCACACATGCACAGCAGCTACACCACAACTTGAAATAGCTTGTGGCTCAAAACATTAGAATTTCATATTTTCTCGTCTACGACGTATGTGTGTGTGTGCGCGAGAGAAGTGTCCGTGTCCTCAGCATCGCACCGAATCTATAATTTGCACTTTCGCATAATTGGACTTTGCTGTTTTATTGATTGGGCCTTCTCATTTTCTGAGAAGCGACAGAGCTGTGGGTAAATATTTTAATAAACCTTTTGGAAAATGAGCTCAACACAAGCCAGAGTCAGTACTTGGCCTGCCCAGAGAGATAGAGAGTGGGAGTAAGAGAGAGAGAGAGCCCAGAGAGAGAGAGAGCGAGAAGGGCCAGGGAGTGAGAGAGGGGCCAGGGAGTGAGAGGCCAATAAGAGGGAGAGAGAGAGAGAACCCAGAGAAAGAGGAAGAGTGAGAGGGGGCCAGAGAGAAGGGGCCAGAGAGAGTGAACGAGGAACAAGGGACCAGAGAATGAGGGGCCAGAGAACGAAGGGCAAGAGAGAGAGAGAGGAAGAGAGCGAGAGAGGGAGAAGCCAGCAAGAGAGAGATGAAGGGAGAGGGGGAGAGAGAGAGGGGAGATAGAAGGGAGAGCAGCATTAGCAGCAGGTGATAACATACAGAGAGCAGAACACAGGGCTCAGCTCTTATAATTTCTCCCTCGCTTAATCATATTTGAAATGAACCAGAACAAGACTTGAAACAGAGACACGTCGCTACCCACTGGGACCTCTCACAGGACTTTGTTACCCCCCCCCCAAATCTATTTTTCCTAGAATGAATAAAGCCAAATAATCAAATGAGCTGGGCTGTTTATTACGTTTATTGTGCTGAAAAGTGGAGATGATAAATTGTAGCATATGCAAGGCATGTGTGTTATGTGCCAGGAAAATCAGATAAGAGAAATATTTAGCTCCAGCATACTGCCAGTAAACCACAAACACACACACACACAGGCACACACAGGCACACACACACACAGGCACCATCCAGTGGTGATGTACCTGTAAGGGAGATAATGTGACTTGAATTGGTTGTAATTTGGTCATCATCTTCGTTCAAAACCAGATTGACATCCTTGTAATAATGGGCTCGTTAGTAAGCATTTCACGGTAAAGTCTACACCTGTTGTATTCATCACATGTGACTCAATCCAATTTGATTTGATTGAATGCAATTAATAATGTCTCACTTTGTTCAGCGATTCAATGATGACTTTTTCTTCTATGGTTTCACATTGTTCTATAATTCCAATGTTGGTTGTCTGTGATTTGTCAATGCAGGATGTGTACTTCTGCCAAGTATTCATGACATGTACCAATTATTATGACATAATTAATTATGGACAAATCAGAAGGAGCAGATTTTTGATTTTTTTTTATCATATTTTACTATTCTGTTGATTAAACAGGAGTTGCAGACTTTTAATGATAAACAATATATCATTTATTTCTCTCAATAGATCATGTGCACCCATTTGTTATGTAAATGTAAGCACATATCAAACAAACAGGAACATCTGTTAATATTACCAGTGTTCAGTTGAACAGTGGTGTAAACGACACAACCACTCATAACAGCTCTCATGTATCTGCATGATAGCGATTGACATATATGCTGACAAAAAGTAGCAAGAAAGACCGAAAACAGCCTTTTGATATATAATTGTGTAGCCTCAGCATTAAGTCATCTAAGAGCCTGTCATGTCTACGACATCTAAGGGCTAAATGTGCCACTAGCAGATGTAAAATGTGTAGCTGGCTAGGCTACGTCTTTGTCACTCTCCCACCCTTCATCCTGTAGGACTTTGGACTGGTTAGCATAGCCTGAAGCTAGCAGGCTAGCGTAGCGCCCCTAGCTACAGCTCTACAAGGAGTTGTGCTGAGTGTGTCAAATCTCTCCCGTGTTTTCCCCTGGATTAAATGTTTGTATTGCTCCTTCTCTTTGCCTCTGATTATGAGTAGTAACCCTTAATGTAGGGGGGGGGGGGGGGGGGGCAGCAGCAGTGTTGCGGGGCTTCTGTCATTAAAACGTCCCCCAAGGGCACAGTAGCAGCGTTGTGTTTTGGTCTAGGGCTATCTATCTAAGGAGTATTTTTCTGTCGAGTTGGCCTGTTTTAATGCACAACATATTGCTTCGTTGAAGATGACATTATTGTAACTAAACTAAAAGATGCCTGAAGATACTAGACACGGGTGTGTTTCCAATAGTATCAGCTACTTTTTGGTCAACTCTGTTGTGGTGGATGATGGGACATGTGGGGGTATTTTAACACCATACTAATCTGCTCAGTTGACTTGGTCATTGCTGTACATACCAACGTTGTGTGACAAGAAAATTCAACTTTTCAGAGATAAAATGACAAATATTATAATCAGAAATCGATTGACTTGCAGTACTTAAGTAGGCTTTTTGAATGTAATGTACACTATGTAGACATTTTTACAGTTGAAACATGTTTTGAGAACTAAATATTCATACATGTTGGTGAACAGTGTTTTGACACGTATTTGAAATGTACAATTACCCATAAATTGTCATAAATCACTGCATAGATAAGTTATTGTTACAGTGTGGTGTCCTTATTTCCCCTGTCTGACCGCGCTCAGAAGAGTCTGCCTGAGTCTGAACCACATCTCCGATCCACCCAAGGAGACGAGAAATACTCCAGTAAAAAGGAGGAGAAACTGAGAAACCTCTAGGTTAGATCTTCAATCCGTGATTGACTTGGGGCAATTATATCTAATTGGGGCCCGATCGTCTTCCCTAGATCCCCTAATTCAGACCCAGGCTGTGTCCCAAATGGCACCCAATTCCCTACATAGTGCCCTACTCTTGACCAGTGCCCTGTGGGCTAAATTAAAAGTAGTGCACTGTATAGGGAATAGGATGTAATTTGGGCCGCAGACTCAGTGGTGCTGAGCTGTAGGATGGAGTCAGGGACTGGGAGTGATGCCACATTGCTCCTGGCACCCAGTGAACCTCCATGGAGCACGGACCTCCTTAGCTCCCCCTTAAACCAAAGCTGTATCCTTCCCTGGGAAGGCTACCGACTTACCCCTGGCAAGTTGACCAGTCTCAACAGGCATGTGCAACTTGGAGGGAACGTCTAGGTCCGGGATTATGCATCATCAATATCAATCAAATGGTCCAGTATGTCAAGGATGAAGTGTGTTGACATTTTAGAAATCTTGAAAAAAGTCATGAGACCACTACTGAGTGAAGCTAACACATTGCCCAATGGCTGTAGCCAGGCTATCGCCAGGTGATTTGCAGTGCCAGGAACTGTTCTGTGAAATCAGAGGGAAGAGAGAGATGTTCCTCCATGTGCAGCTGGTTTCAGGTAATCACCCAGTAGATTGTCTACCCTTTTAGCCAGGCTGCCTCTCTCTCTCTCTCTATCTGTCCCCCTCTCTCTCCCCCTCTCTCACTCTCCCCTCCAGACTAATAAGCATGTCTTGTAATCGGGTTAGTTCCCCCATTGGGACAGAGACGGTGTGTGAATTTTTTTTGGGAAAATGTAATAACTTTGGTCGAGGTCTTATTAAACTAGAAACGTGTGATGAGATAACGCTCCACCATGCAGCACCAGTCCAGGAGAGGTGATTGTGTTAGAGACAGGGACCTGGACTGAACCAGGAGAGGTGATTGTGAACTAGAGATGAATGTGACACAAAGTCAGCGAGGGGAGACAATACAAAGGCTGTGTGCTTTTAGTAGGATTCAGACAAGACCAGACTAGAGACATGGCCCTTACAGATGTACAGGGTCTGGTCCAAATGGGCTGGAACCATTTGGAAGCATACCATAACTCCACCTTGAGAGAGCCAAGAGATAATGGCCTTCAAACAGATCCCTGATAGGAGTGTAGGCCTGTAGATCTGGTCTATGTGTTGCTGTCACCAAGAAAGACTGCTCCCATAGGCAGTCGTACAGCTCCCGTGAGCACATATCAACGATCCCACGCATCAAAGGGATGCTTCAACCTCATTTATAGTTATGATAGATGGTCCAACGCCAAAGTGGAAAAGTCTTGACATTTTGAGAACCCCCCCCCCCCCCCCCCCCCCCCTCTTTTATTCTTCCTCACGAGAAGGAGAGGTGGGTCCAACTCCAGAAAGAAAACTGAAGACTGGACAGATCCGAGGTACAGCTCACTGGAATCTGGAATGACCTCGTCTTCTTCTACCTCCTTTTTAACACGCCGGTCATTAATGTTTTACTTGTCGTTAAACTTTATTACCTGGAATATAATAGAGCAAGAAAGATCAGTGAAAACGCGATCGGATGGCGCTGCCTTGCTCACTCGTTTGTTCTCCGTCGGCTCTCTTTGCTTTCCCAACATGTGCTAATGATTTGGTGTATCTCGGGGTTGCCTGCCGCAATGCATGTCATTTAATTATCAGCTTGACTTTGTGTCAATCCGTATTGTCTGCGGAACACAAGCGCCTCCGACGCCGGCCACGATCCAGGAACGCCAGGCCAGGACTGTGCTGCACCGTGCTGCAGAGGGAGAAACAACACCGCTGTCTTTGACTCTTCATAATGCCTTGTGTCTCTCTCTCTCTCCACCTACCCCCCTTCTCTCTCTAACTTTCTTTCTCTCTGTCCCTCCTTTCCTCATCGCCCCACCACCGCTCTCTCTCTCCCTCAATTACATTTCAATTTAAGGGCTTTATTGGCATGGGAAACATATGTTAACATTGCCAAAGCAAGTGAACTAGATAATAAACAAAAGTGTCTCTCTCCCCCCCCCCCCCCCCCCCACCCGGCTCACAGCTGCCTGTCTTGACCTAAGTGTGTGTGGCATTATCATCACCAACCAACCAGAGGCAGATGTAGTGCAGAGGAAAACTAGGCCTTTAGATCAGCCTAAATCACCACAATGAAAGTTAATGGTTCCCTAAGTGAAGTGCATGGGGACATGTTGATCATGGAGTTTTTAAAGCTAGCTCTGTGTTATAAATGATTGTGCTTTAGGTCTAGTTTCAGACTGCTGAGATACTGATATACCTACAAAGTACTCCCTGGAAAATAGTGCCGATTTGTTTCAGAGTTGACTATCCTGGTTTAATAAATAAATAGCTGAATGATTCACAAGTAAAGTGGGGACATTTGACAATTGAGCAGTACATCAGTACCTTCAGTAATTGTATACCTCAGTGTAACCTGAGGTTGATGTCTTAAACGTTCCATCTACTCTCTCTGTGTAATCAGGTTGGCGTCTTCCACTGTACATGTCAGTGTAATCTAGTAAGCAGTCCCCACTGCCACGCCATTATAGTGTTCTCCCATCACCATCTAGCCCTGGAAGTTTCCGCGGGGCTTCAGGTAGCCTAATGCAGACAAATGGAGCCTTAATGCTATTCTAGAGTCCCGTCTCTGCATTCCCTCGCTTCGCTCCTCGTCATCAGTTTGTCTTCTCCCCTCAACACATTTCTGGTACCTTTAAGCAGCACTTTATTGTGGCGTGTTAGTTTGTCCAATTGCATTAAGCGCAGAGTAACCAGGAATCCATTTGGTACCTGATCCTGGTCCAGACAGTTTCAGGAGACTGTTAGGATCCCATTAGCTGTCCTATGCTACTTGTCCAGAAGGCTTTCCTTCCAATGGAAGTTGATGCATCGTCAATTACAATACAGTAGGAAACTAAATAAGGTTTTACGTCTTTTGAAAATGTAAAAAGGTATCTTCTTATCGTCTTATTGCGAGGGGCTGTAGATCAAATCAAGGAACAGTGCAGGCCCTTCCCTAACGCGTTTAGGTTCTGATGAGACGCACCTCTAGACTCCCCTGAATAGGACCCACCACTCTGTCTTCCTGTCCAAGGCAAAGTGGGCTCCATCTCCATGGCTCTCCACGGTGCTAGTTGGAGGAGAGGCAGAGACTCAGGCTAGTTTACCCCCACGTGGAGCGCTCCTCTCTGGGATTGACTGTGTTGTATCCCCCCCTCCCCTCTCCCTGTCTGATGGGACTGCCGCGGTTCTGTGGGAGCCACTGCCAGAGGAGCAGCAAGGCTATAGCTCTCAGATTTATTGAAACTTCTTGTCCCGTCTCGGTAGCTCATTTGTCAGGAGACCTAATTTACGCTGGCCCTTAAGACTAATTGCAAATTTGCGGGAAAATGCTGATGTCGTTGGAACTGGGAAGGTTTCCTTTTTTCCCTCCCTCCTCCTCCTCAGTGCCCCTTGCCATGCATCCACTAATGTATTTCATCTGGAGAGCATAGAATAGACAGGGAGGCTGTTTTAGAGAGAGAGAGAGAGACTAGGAGGGAGGTTGAAACAGCATTGGTACTAATGGGACCACAAACAAACAGGAAGCAGCAACAAGAAACTACAACACACACACAAACTATTTACTGTTTTATTTGCATGATACGACAACCCCCTCCAAGGCCTTACTTCCTACTGTATCGAGGCATGAAGCAAACCCCCAGACAGTGTGTGTGTGAACACGTGCAAGTCTGCATGCGTGCGTGAGCGCGTGTGTAAATAAATGTCTTAACACTGGGCCACATGGCATCCTCTATGCTCTCTCCAACCACCAGGCCCTACTATAGTAACAACAGTAATGATATCAGGACAGGCCAGGAGAATGGCTGTGCTCTGTTATCAGACTGTGCCCCCCCACCGTAACAAGGACATCTTTATTAGGTTAAAGTTGATGTCAGATGAAGCCGTTAGGCCATAAACAGATTCCTTCCAGACCATTTACATCATATTTCAACAGAACAGAGGGTCTGTTGTAACTGTCTCCTGGGTGCAGACACATGGCACATCATCACACACACACACACACACACACATGTATTGTATAGGTGGCTTTAGTTCAATTGGATTAGGTCTGTTTTCTGTTTTCTGTAAAACAAATCACTATCATTTTCTCTGTTTGGGTCTTTGACCAATGCGTGCCTTTTTTGTTTTTCCATCATCTAGAAAATAAACTAAATTATAGATGATTATAGTTTCATCACTACGGTATATTAGTATGATGTGACGTTTAATAGAACTGTTTTGATATTATAATGTTAGGATGTCAGTCATTTTGAGCCTAAATAGCAGCATTATGCACGTACAGCGGATGTTTCTGGAACTGTGTCGATCGGTTCTGTGAGTTCAGAACAACACATGTAGTGTAATGACAGTGTCCAGTATGCAGCCACATGGTTTCATCAGGGGATTCCTCTGCTTCATCAAGCCTCGGACACGTTCCACATACTCTGTGGACGTTGTAGACATGGACCTATGCAGAACTTGATACATTCCCCTCAAAGTTAGGAACATGTCCTTGGAGTAACCTTTCTACCCACATCTAAAAACAACGCTGATTGAATGCGGGTAACCCTAGCTGGACTATTTGGCTGACGATACCCAGTAGCCACAATATTTTCATGCCCCAGTGAATTTCCAACGCCGTTCTTTCTCACAGTTCTGTAGCTTGTATACGTGCGCTCTCAAGCCCTTTCTTTGTCCAATCACGTCGCACAGAAACACCTGCAGCTAAAACAACTTAAATAACATGCACACATACACAACCAATCTGGTTTTCTTTCCTCCCAGGCTGCTTTGATGATGGGCTTTTTTGAAACCGATCCCAACAAAACGCTGCTACATTATAATAAAAACGTGCTTGGAGGGGTTAGGGCCGAGCAGCAATTATATGATTACCGATAACATTATCTGTCAAAAAGAACAACAATGTGTAATTGGCAGACCCCATAGTGCACTGACAGGGCCAGATGTAGGGAGTAGGGACCACATCGCTTCTTCTCTTCCAGAGTAATGACGTGTGTGTGTGTGTGTGTGTGTGTGTGTGTGTGTGTGTGTGTGTGTGTGTGTGTGTGTGTGTGTGTGTGTGTGTGTGTGTGTGTGTGTGTGTGTGTGTGTGTGTGTGTGTGTGTGTGTGTGTGAGAGAGAGTGCGCTTTTGTGTGTGTTTCTTTGTGTGCTCACATGTTGTGTGTGTGTGTGAGAGAGTGCGCTTTTGTGTGTGTTTCTTTGTGTGCTCACATGTTGTGTGTGTGTGTGCGTGCAGTCAGTGTAATGATAATGACTCCCAGCCCTGATCCATACAGGCCTGACCACAACCTGGTCCATCAGCCTCTACCACAGTACACCAGGAGGGCCCTGCTGAACACACGGGCTAATAAAACCCAACCGCTAGCATTCGTTAGCGTTAGCCGCTCCACTTTGATTGGTAGAATTAACGGGATAATAGGCCAATAAAGGATTTTTTGGAACCCAGAACAATGAGAGGTAGAACCTGAGGGGAGAGCAGTGTCAGGTCATGGACACCCAGAGGTTCACTATTCACAATACAGGTAAGAACCCCCACCCCTCCCAGATACGCTTAGTTTCCTCCATACCAGTTGTCGGGATGTTCCAAAGTCGTTTAATAGGGGGGTGGGGAGGGGAAGTGAGGGGAGCTCTTTTCTCTGGACCTCCCACACATTGTTCAGGTTCATCCACAGAGTCATGGCTCCCTCCATCTCTCTCATCTACCATGTTTTGGAATTAAAAGTCCTCTTAACCAAAGGCACCTTTCTCTCACACCTGGGCTGGCCTTGTGTCTCTCTCCTCAGAGGAGAAGTTGAGGGGCTAGGGGCGACTGAGTCCACACATAGAGAACTCATTTGGGCAGGCAGAGGGCCAGAGCATTACATTCCCATGAAGGAGAAAGAGACAGGGGGAGAGATGGAGAACAGAGAGGGGGAGAGAGCGACGAGGGGAGAGATGGAGAACAGAGAGGGGGAGAGAGAGACAGGGGGAGAGATGGAGAACAGAGAGGGGGAGAGATGGAGAACAGAGAGGGGGAGAGAGAGACGGGGGAGAGATGGGGGAGAGATGGGGGAGAGAGAGCAGCACATTTTATGTGTAAACATTCACTATTGGATGTGGCACATTTATTTATTTGTTTCATCTGCTCTTTTCTTCAATTTTTCTGCCTTTCTTCCTGTCAGATGTCTCATCCTCTTCACTCAAATCAGGTTCCCATGTTTTGACTGGTGTGTTGGCCGAGGCGGGACGGACAGAGTGGAGAGGGGTGAAACGGGGTCGAGATTAGTACAGAGTCGAGAGGGGTGAAACGGGGTCGAGATTAGTACAGAGTGGAGAGGGGTAAAACGGGGTCGAGATTAGTACAGAGTGGAGAGGGGTAAAACGGGGTCGAGATTAGTACAGAGTGGAGAGGGGTTAAACGGGGTCTAGATTAGTACAGAGTGGAGAGGGGTAAAACGGGGTCTAGATTAGTACAGAGTGGAGAGGGGTAAAACGGGGTCTAGATTAGTACAGAGTGGAGAGGGGTAAAACGGGGTCTAGATTAGTACAGAGTGGAGAGGGGTAAAACGGGGTCTAGATTAGTACAGAGTGGAGAGGGGTAAAACGGGGTCTAGATTAGTACAGAGTGGAGAGGGGTAAAACGGGGTCTAGATTAGTACAGAGTGGAGAGGGGTAAAACGGGGTCTAGATTAGTACAGAGTGGAGAGGGGTAAAACGGGGTCGAGATTAGTACAGAGTGGAGAGGGGTAAAACGGGGTCGAGATTAGTACAGAGTGGAGAGGGGTAAAACGGGGTCTAATTAGTACAGAGTGGAGAGGGGTAAAACGGGGTCTAGATTAGTACAGAGTGGAGAGGGGTAAAACGGGGTCGAGATTAGTACAGAGTGGAGAGGGGTAAAACGGGGTCTAGATTAGTTTGGTTTTGATTTGTATTGCGTCAGGAATGTAGGCCTTCATTTGATGCCTATTGTCCGTGTTGGATGGCCAAGCTTAGCTCATGACCCTGGTATTTCAGGGTAGAATCAGGAGAGCATGTTTAGTGCAGATTCTATCAAAGCAGCATGTGTTTGTACCACTGTCTGTCTGTGTATATTTGCGTATGTGTCAGAAACCGTCTGTGGCTGTCTTGTCCTTGGTAATGACTGGAAGGGTGTTTGTGTATATGTGTATGTTTGTGTGTGTGAGTCCATCTGTGTCCTTCAGAGTGTGTGTGTGTGTGTGTGTGAGAGAGAGCCTTATGGCCCGGTGAGACCACAGTGTACAGTCCCGTCTCATATTCTCCATGGAAGCCTTCAGTACTCACGCTGACCTCTGTTTTCATCCATTACGTCAGTTAGAGCTGCTATTGAGTACTGACCTCCAACTGGGGTGTGTGTGCATGTGCGTATCTGTGTGTGTGTATACGTATCTGTGTGTTTTTGTGTATATATATATATATATATGTATGTATATGTATATATGTGTGTGTGTGTCAGTCTCTGGTTGGTGACGGTGGTTGGATTATGGAGTGGGTGTTCTCTCCCTTTCAACAGTCGCTCAGCGCGGCCTCTCCAGCCTCCTTTGTCTTTTTATAGCCTCCTCCTGGGAGACATACACTCACACACACTGCAACCCCCCACAATGCAACACAAGCCAAAAACACCTCTCAGTTCCTTGGCCAGAGCCCCGCGCCGGGGCGATACTGCTGTTCCTCCTCCCCTCTCTCTTTCCACACACCTTCTCCTCATCCCTCCGCTCTCTCTCTCTCTCCGCTTCCTCTTGAGCTGGACCCAGCGTGGTGTGTTTGGAGCATGTGCGTGTGGTAGTGTGTGAGTCATTGCAATACACCCCAAAGACCTCCACCCTGTTGGAAGTGTATGTGACGGAATTCAAATAGTTACACCAACCAACCTTATGCGATCCCGTGAATCAGATTCTCTCCAATATGTGAATCATTCTTCTCATATTTCCCTCTCTGCATCGTCATTTAGAGATTTTTTTTAGATCAAAGTGATATTGAGGTCGAAAAATATGTCTGTTACTGTGAATGTTCAGGACCACAGTGCTGTTGAATGAAGGTTGAAGTGTGGTTTTTATCTTGACTCAAAGAAGTAGTCTTTAAAATGGCTGTATCAAGGTCATACCTTAAGCGCCCTAGCTACAGGGCCAGTCTGCTGTGGTTTCCTTCACTTTGCTTTCCCGATTAGCTGCTTGAGCAGCCGTCCTGCGCCTCACTTGTCTACCAGTTTAGATAGCTAATTGCCCCATTCGCTGCGTGATTGGCTGCTAAGCACGCCCGGCCACTCCCAGCCTGGCTAGACACGTCCCTCCCACCCACCCACCCAGCCTGCCCCTGGTGGCATCAGACACACAGGCGTGGCACGGCACCGACATGGTCGTTTGTCTTCCCACCACAGTGGCATATGGCGAGAGCTGGCACTGCACAGATGTCCACTAAGTGCTGAGGAATGAATGGGAGGGCTGGCTGGCTGGCTGAGCTGGGAGGGTGGTGGGGCCCGGTACAGCTATGTACCTCTGGAGAAGAGCAGGCCCGCTGTACTGGGCTGGACTGGAGGAGAGAAGGAGAGGAAGGGATGGTAGTTTAGTCTAGGCTGTCAGACCCTTTTTATGTGGGTCCACACATTGCAACAAGGGGAGTAGCAGGAAGGAGTTAGTGAGGAATCTGTGTGTGTGTGTGTACCCCAGAGTATTTGTTTCAGTTGCTATGCAAGTGAGCGTGTACTTGTGTGTTTATGCATGTGTGTGAGTGTGCAGCGCTGGTGTAGTCCAGGCCTGGTTGAGAGGGAGGCGGATTAGCGACGTAGGTAGAGGGAAAGCCTGTCAAGAATCATTCACAGCTTAAGGCCAAATAGCTTCAAAGTCAAGAATCCTCCGGGGGGAGCCAGGGAGGCTCTGAACCTGTCAATGGCAACTTACTCCTCGGATATCAACGCCAAAGACTTCAATCATGACATCACCCAGGCACGGGGGGCAGGGGAGGGCGAGGGGATGGCTTTCTGGGGTGCCAGGGCCCAGTCGGAGCACTTTGTAGTCCCTCTGATGAGGGGTTTGCTGCTGCCCGATACCAGCCATGCCATCCTCGCTGACGATTGGCCACAGAAGCCACCCGCGTAGCTTATCTGATTTACAGGGGGCTTAGCGGTTGACGGTGGGAGTGTGTGTGTTGGATTGTAGTGTGTGTTGGATTGTAGTGAGGGAGGGAGGGAGGGAGGGGTGAATAGGGAAAGGGTCCGCCCCCAAACAGTCCACTCATCCCAATGAATTTAGTCTGCTGCTCCACATTACCTCTTCATTGCTCCACATGACCTCCACATGACCTCTTCATTACTTCCACATTACTTCTTCATTACCTCCACATTACCACTTCATTACCTATTATTTACTCCACATTACTTCTTCATTGTTCCACATTACCTCCACATTACCTCTTCATTAGTCCACATTACCTCTTCATTGGTCCACATTACCTTTTCATTACCTTCACATTAAGTCTTCATTACCAGTTGAAAGGAGCTGAGCTGAATTATTCTGAGATTGACTAATAGACTTGCAGTTGGATGCTTTCTTCTTGTGTTAATGATGTTTAAACTGAATGCAGCGCAATTATATACAATATAGACCACAGATATAAACCAGACAAGTTGATGCTTTGACAAATGCTGCAGCCTAGGCTACACCCAATATGGTAAGTGACTATACCACAAACTAATAGGATGTGGGTACTGTGTTTCTGGAGAAGAAGAAAGTGCACACAGCAATCCCGTCTCTGTGAAATTTCCCAGCGCTAAGGTTTCATCAGGCAACTTCAAAGCCGTTTCTAATGAGTGGAAAAACAACACCGGCTCCTGCACGACATTAAAGACAGCCGCCATCTTTTTTGTTGTTATATTTCACAAGCTTTTCTCCCACAATGTTAGCAACTCGTTTTCACCTCCAGCACAAACAAACAGTGAAGTATGGCACTTTGGTAGACAGTTATGAAATGCAGCACATTGTTAACAATGAAGTGCTGCTTTGACTCAGCTCCAAAAGCAGATTATTTCTGCTCTTACATGTAGGCCAACACACTTTTTATGGGGGGGAGAAGTGAAAAAACAAACGCTGGGGACTTGCCAGACAAACTACAAAACCTCCATTTTGATATAATTACCGAATTGCAAGTTTTCCTTTGTTCTGCTGTAAAGGGAGTTTTTTTTATGCTGTCATTTATTCGTTGACGAGGAGGAGTGATTGTACTTTGGTTCCTTTCCCCTTTGATAACCCGTTCACCACGTTGTTTGGAGTTCTTGGCCCCTATTAGAAGCATATCGAATTTGGGTCGCCCTTCCCAGCCTCCGTAACAGATATGGAGAATCGATAGAGCATTACAGTGCTGTGACAGCACCACCGCCCCTCCACCCCCCTCCACTTCTCCACTTGGCTAAAAGGACCGCAGTGACAACGGCTTACTTCATGCCAATGAGATCACCGAAGACGAGCAGCGCAGATCACATTATCTGTCTAGCGACGGCGGGCGGGTGGCCATTAACCCCGTGGTGACACCGGGGGCCGAGGAGGGTTGTTGTAGCAGGTTACTGTGGGTCAGAGAAGACCCCAATCCAATCTACAGGAGGATGAGCTCGTCTCCCTCTACGGCTGTTTATCTGACACTGGACTTCTCTGTCTGTCTCTCTGGTTCCTCTGTGTCTCAGTCCCTAAGCTGCCTCCCTGCCTGGCTTCCACTCAGCCCGCTAGAGTCAGATCTGATACAAAATTCCATTTAGGGGTAAAAATGTAAAAATCACCCCCGAGCTAGTTCCCAGGTGGCGGGCGGTCAACAACACAGAGAAGGAAGAAGAAGAACGAAAGGAGAGAGAGAGAGAGAGAGAGAAGGGGAAAAAAGCGCCACGGTCGGATTTTGTTCAGGTTCGAGACGGAGCACTGTGTCTGTTGGCAGCTTGTTGGGCCAACATTGTTTGACGTTCCACCCCTAGTGCGTTTGTGGGCCTTTGAGGGCTTTATGGCTTCATGTGACTCTCGCCGCCAATAGATTCCAGATGCCGACTGTTTGGGAACAAGAGAGAGAGGGTGATAGAGGAAGGGTGAGAGAGGGAGGAAGGGTGAGAGAGGGTGAGAGAGGGCGGACGGGTGAGGGAGCGATGGAGAGAGGGAGGGTGAGATGGAGAGAGGGAGGAAGCGTAGCCAGGTGTGACCCATCATGATCTGAGATGTCCTCTGTGGAGATGTCCATGCTTTCAGACTGTGTGTCTGTGTGTGTCGCGCTCTAACTTGTTGCGGAGATGACTTGAAGAATGGGAGGGAACAGATGATGGGACAGACTGACAGGCTGTCAGTAATCTGACACAGGTAAGACGGACACCCACACACAGACATACTTAAGACAATTACACACCCACACTTACACACGTCACTTGGTACTGTAAGTGCTGTTGGTCTACCCCTGTGTGTAGCCTCTGCAGCACGGCCACTGCCAAGGCACGGAGTTCATGGTTTCAGTCCCGTTGTTCAGCACATTTGCTCCTGGCACCGGCCGACTCCAACATGTGGCAACACTCTCAGTCTACAGCACCGGGCTGCATCCTAAACAGCACCGTACATAGTGCACTACTTTTGACCAGAGCCCTACAGTTGTGCATTATGCACAGTAGGTAGTAGGGTGCCATTTTGGACTCTCTCAGCCTCATAGCCCCAGTATCAGGCCCGGGACCCAACCTGCTAGCTAGGTAGCTCCACAGTGGCCTACTTTAAGGGGAAAATCGTCAGCAGGCTCCAATCCCAATTGTGAAGTCCCAAACCACAACCACAGATAAACGTCTGCAGCATTTCTGAATGTAATTACCTTCAATCCGGTGTCCCTTTCTCCAAATGGCAGGAAGGAAACAACAGGAAAGGTTAAGAGAACAAGGTAGCGAAGCTAACCTGTAAAACAGACTACAGTACATTCCAACTGTCTGGTGAATGGTGAAGTATGTTTTTGCCTTACAGTATTTTCTAGATGGGAAAAAAGGAGAGAGAGAGAAAGGTTGTGGGAAGAGAAGAGGTAGGGCTGAGTTCAGTCAATGTGCTTTTCATTTGAGGAAAGTTCAAATGTATGAGGGGGATAAATCAGATTTTGCTAAATTTGTTTTTGTTTAAGATTCTATGGTCTGTGGATGAGGAAAAATGGGTTGACCTGTGTGGAAAAATGGGTTGACCTGTGTGGAAAAATGGGTTAACCTGTGAGGAAAAATGGGTTGATCTGTGTGGAAAAATGGGTTGATCTGTGTGGGAAAATGGGTTGATCTGTGTGGAAAAATGGGTTGATCTGTGTGGAAAAATGGGTTGATCTGTGTGGAAAAATGGGTTGATCTGTGTGGAAAAATGGGTTGATCTGTGTGGAAAAATGGGTTGACCTGTGTGGAAAAATGGGTTGACCTGTGTGGAAAAATGGGTTGATCTGTGTGACGCTCAAGAGTTACTAGAAGGTTATGAGATGATGGGGTTTTGGTTCCAGCCAGGTAAGAGGATGTAAAACAGCGATACCATTTAATAATACATTTAATATCAGAACTCCACACCCCCTGGTAATACATGTAATATCAGAACTCCACACCCCCTGGTAATACATGTAATATCAGAACTCCACACCCCCTGGTAATACATGTAATATCAGAACTCCACACCCCCTGGTAATACATGTAATATCAGAACTCCACACCCCCTGGTAATACATGTAATATCAGAACTCCACACCCCCTGGTAATACATGTAATATCAGAACTCCACACCCCCTGGGCAAAAACTGGTTGAATCAACGTTGTTTCCACTTCATTTAATTCATTGAGATGACGTTGAATCGGTGTGGAAAACTGAACTGATTTGGATTTTAAAACGTAAGGGAATTTTGGCTTTTTTTCCATCCAACTTTTAACCAAAATCCAATGATGTGGTATATCTTTTGGTTGATTTCACATTGAATTCACATTAGTTGACAACGCAACCAAATGTAAATAAGAAGTAGATGTGGTTTGGTGTTGGCTCCTACTTCACCGGGTCATAAAGGTTCAATGCAGTCGTTTTCATCTCAATATCAAATCATTTATTGGTAACAATTAAGTACCTTACTGTGATTGTTTTCAATTAAAATAAAATATCTTCTTAGCAAAGAGCAAGTTCAAAGATTTGGAACTCTTTATTAATCTATCAACTAATTCACCAGTCAGGCTGAAATGTCAGGCGGTCTTTTCAAACTGCTCTTACACTAAAAGGGCATTTCCATAATTTTCACAATTTCACAGTATTATTCCAACCTCATAGTGTGGAAGTATATATAAAACACAGGCAAATATTGTTTTTGACTGCACTGGGCCTTTACTAATTGCTCACATTTTCAAACTCATATTTGGACGCTCCAATATCTTGCCACCATGTGGTGTAGTGGTCACCATAGGCCTATTCAAATACTGTTTACCCGCTTTCCCACCCTTCCTTGAAGTCAACACTGAAATACAGTTGAAGTCGGAAGTTTACATACACCTTAGCCAAATACATTTAAACTCAGTTTTTCACAATTCCTGACATTGAATCCTAGTAAAAATGCCCTGTTTTAGGTCTGTCAGTATCACCAGTTTATTTTAAGAATGTGAAATGTCATAATAATAGTAGAGAATGATTTATTTCAGCTTTTATTTCTTTCATCACATTCCCAGTGGGTCAGAAGTTTACATACACTCAATTAGTATTTGGTAGCATTGCCTTTAAATTGCTTAACTTGGGTCAAACGTTTTAGGTAGCCTTCCACAAGCTTCCCACAATAAGTTGGGTGAATTTTGGCCCATTCCTCCTGACAGAGCTGGTGTAACTGAGTCAGGTTTGTAGGCCTCCTTGCTTGCACACACTTTTTCAGTTTTGCCCACAAATGTTCTATAGGATTGAGGTCAGGGCTTTGTGATGGCCACTCCAATACCTTGAATTTGTTGTCCTTAAGTCATTTTTCACAATTTTGGAAGTATGCTTGGGGTCATTCTCCATTTGGATGACCCATTTGCGACCAAGCTTTAACTTCCTGGCTGATGTGTTGAGATGTTGCTTCAATATATCCACATAATTTTCCTGCTTCATGATGCCATCTATTTTGTGAAGTGCACCAGTCCCTCCTGCAGCAAAGCACCCCCACGACATGATGCTGCCACCCCCGTGCTTCACAGTTGGGATGATGTTCTTCGGCTTGCAAGCCTCCCCCTTTTTCCTCCAAACATAACGATAGTCATTATGGCCAAACAGTTCTATTTTTGTTTCATCACACCAGAGGACATTTCTCCAAAAAGTACGATCTTTGTCCCCATGTGCAGTTGCAAACCGTAGTCTGTCTTTTTTATGGCGGTTTTGGACCAGTGGCTTCTTCCTTGCTGAGCAGCCTTTCATGTTATGTCGATATAGGACTAGTTTTACTGTGGATATAGATACTTTTGTACCTGTTTCCTCCAGCATCTTCACAAGGTGCTTTGCTGTTGTTCTGGGATTGATTTGCACGTTCGCACCGAAGTACGTTCATCTCTAGGAGACAGAACGTGTCTCCTTCCTGAGCGGTATGATGGCTGCGTGGTCCTATGGTGTTTATACTTGCGTACTATTGTTTGTACAGATGAACGTGGTACCTTCAGGCGTTTGGAAATTGCTCCCAAGGATGAACCAGACTTGTGGAGGTCTACAATTTTCTTTCCGAGGTCTTGGCTGATATCTTTTGATTTTCCCATGATGTCAAGCAAAGAGGCACCTCCAATTGACTGAAATGATGTAAATTAGCCTATCAGAATCTTCTAAAGCCATGACATCATTTTCTGGAATTTTCCAAGCTGTTTAAATGCACAGTCAACTTAGTGTATGTAAACTTCTGACCCACTGGAATTGTGATAGTGAATTATAAGGGAAATAATCTGTCAGTAGATGTCCTAACCAACTTGCCAAAACTATAGTTTGTTAACAAGAAGTTTGTGGAGTGGTTGAAAAATGAGTTTATGACTCCAACCTAAGTGTATGTAAACTTCTGACTTCAACTGTATCCCCGTTTTTCAAAAGTGATCTATCTAGATTTCAGCTATCAGATAGGATTAAATGCATAGAAATAGAATGAATAGAACAGGAGTCCCCATTCGGGAGGGGGGGGTCGTTGAGATGTAACTGCAGCTTCTTCTCCCATCACACTGCTCTCAGATAAAATTGCCGGATCACTTTTATCACTGTGTCTGAAAACCTTCTGCCTTCAGCTCCACTTCAACCTTATCAGCTAAATGATTATAAGTTAAAGCGCGAGGGTTTTTAGTTTGTTGGGAGAAAAACTGGGTATTTGCACTTCCTCTATATAATAATATATGTCCTTTAGCAGACGCTTATCCAAGTAATTAACAATCACACATGCATTTTACATATGGCTGGCCCCGGGAATCGACCCCACATTCCTGGCCCCGGGAATCGACCCCACATTCCTGGCCCCGGGAATCGACCCCACATTCCTGGCGTTGCAAGTAGCATGCTCTACCAACTGAGCCACACAGGAACACATGTGGTAAAGGCTACATATCAATTTACCCCAACTGAAATAGAGACCCGGTTCAGTTTCAACATTATTTAAATTGAAAAACAAATAAAAACACCACCTTTTTTGGGGGTGTGAAAAAATCTAAGTTTTGTTAGTTGCCTCAAAATCACACTGCATGTGAAACAAAACATAATGATGATGATAACACATAGAACAGTAAACGTTCTAAAACATAATGATGATAACACATAGAACAGTAAACGTTCTAAAACATAATGATGATAACACATAGAACAGTAAACATTCTAAAACATAATGATGATGATAACACATAGAACAGTAAACGTTCTAAAACATAATGATGACGGTACCACAGAACAGTAAACGTTCTAAAACATAATGATGATAACACATAGAACAGTAAACATTCTAAAACATAATGATGATGATAACACATAGAACAGTAAACGTTCTAAAACATAATGATGATGATACCACAGAACAGTAAACATTCTAAAACATAATGATGATGATAACAGAAAACATTCTAAAACATAATGATGATAACACATAGAACAGTAAACATTCTAAAACATAATGATGATGATAACACATAGAACAGTAAACAATCTAAAACATAATGATGATGATAACACACAGAACAGTAAACATTCTAAAACATAATGATGATGATAACACAGAACAGTAAACATTCTAAAACATAATGATGATGATAACAGTAAACAATCGAAAACATAATGATGATGAGAACACATAGAACAGTAAACATTCTAAAACATAATGATGATGATAACACAGAACAGTAAACAATCTAAAACATAATGATGATGATAACACAGAACAGTAAACATTCTAAAACATAATGATGATGATTACACAGAACAGTAAACATTCTAAAACATAATGATGATGATAACACAGAACAGTAAACAATCTAAAACATAATGATGATGATAACACAGAACAGTAAACATTCTAAAACATAATGATGATGATAACAGTAAACAATCGAAAACATAATGATGATGAGAACACATAGAACAGTAAACAATCTAAAACATAATGATGATGATAACACAGAACAGTAAACATTCTAAAACATAATGATGATGATAACACAGAACAGTAAACATTCTAAAACATAATGATGATGATAACACAGAACAGTAAACATTCTAAAACATAATGATGATGATAACACAGAACAGTAAACAATCTAAAACATAATGATGATGATAACAGAAAACATTCTAAAACATAATGATGATGATAACACAGAACAGTAAACATTCTAAAACATAATGATGATGATTACACAGAACAGTAAACGTTCTAAAACATAATGATGATAACACATAGAACAGTAAACGTTCTAAAACATAATGATGATGATAACACATAGAACAGTAAACGTTCTAAAACATAATGATGATGATAACACATAGAACAGTAAATGTTCTAAAACGTAATGATGATGAGAACACAGAACAGTAAACGTTCTAAAACATAATGATGATGATACCACAGAACAGTAAACGTTCTAAACATAATGATGATGAGAACACATAGAACAGTAAACATTCTAAAACATAATGATGATGAGAACACATAGAACAGTAAACATTCTAAAACATAGTGATGATGATAACACATAGAACAGTAAACATTATGTTGACATTCTGGGCACGTCTTTGACAAGGTCCACTGGCACTGCAATGATCGACTGACCTACCTTCCCCTCCACTCTGTCCTGCATCTGCAAAATAAACACGGGGCTGCCCCTGCCTGTGCCCGACTTAAAAGGGGTGAAGGCCCCCGTTGACCTGCTCAGAGAGGCCACTCTGCGGGGCTGCCGCCTGCTGCCGACCCACTCCCAGTCTTCCTGTTTAGATGATTGCAGCCGAGCGGGTGGCTCTCCAGTGTCACTGATAAGGAGCGCTGATCGCCAGGGCGGTGGCAAGGGAGGTCAACCCACAGAAGGGATAAAGAAAAACACAAGAGAAAAGCACCAAAAAAAGATCTCACTTCTCCTCCGTTGGAGAAAAAATTACTTTTTACTCCCAAAGTTCCCTACTGCCATCCACCATGGCACCTAGGCTATTACGCTGATAGACCACGAACACCCCCCTCCCCTCCTCCACTCCTACCTCCTTCCCTCTGCTAGTCTGGCCGAGTGAGCACTCTGCGCCAGATGGGGGCCAGAGTCTTAGCCACATCTCAAGCTAATTTACAAAGATCCCAAATTATTCCTTATCTGGCGGCTTTAAAGGTTCTAAGGTTGATTAACACAGAGCCCCCTGTCCTGTTTATCAGGGTTGGGCTGGGCGGCGCTGCAGAGAGCAGAGAAAAAAAGGAGGGTGGAGATAAGTGCCGACCATTAAACACTTCCACTTCGTCTAATATTTGTGCGGCAACCATCTGCTTAACTGATCTGCCTTCATTTTAATTAAACGGGATCCTCGTGTTGTTGGGGTCATTACGCGGCGGGCTGCGCTGAGGCGGCGGACGTCAGGAGAGGGGTTTGTGATGAGTTCAGCCGTTCCCTCTTGTCCCTGGGTTGCCTCTTGACAGCCAGGTTGAATTTTCTTCTAACCACCACTCGGAGTTAACTCCTTCCTGACCAGACTCCTCTTTCACCTTTTGATGCGCCTTGTGGGTAGCAGAAGCACTTGAATGTCTAAGACACATTTCTGTAAAGGGACAGTAAAGGGATATCTGTGATCTGACGACGACACAACACATTTGTTTCAGCAGTGCTGCTGAGGACGGCGGTCCAACGCAGGCAACATAAAGCGATGTGTTGCAGGAGCAAAGTTTCTAACCCAGTGGGTGACCCTTGGTGCATACTGACACTGATTCTACAGGCTCTCTCCCCTCCGCCCCGGGGTCTATCCCACCGACTGACACAGTCCAGACTAAGGCAGTAATGGTTTGATTTGCCCAACACTAGTTGGATCGATGCGGCTGTTTACTGTTTCTCCCTCTCTCATCCCTTTTGTCTTTTTTCTAATTTAGTGTTCCCAAACCATGGACAGGGTCTGTGTGTGTATGCTGCGCTTGCAGCTTCGCCCTCCTCCCTGCTCTCCATCACTGTCCATTGATGTTTTTTCCTCTCTTCCCTTCCTTCTCTCTTCCTCCATCTCTCTCCCTCCCTCTCTCCCCTCTCCCTCTGTTCAGCCTCAGAAAAGAGCCGCATGCCTCCACACTTTTGGACAAGACTGATGGCTCGTCAATAGCATTAGCCAGCAATGCAGGCCTCGCTGGTGTAGAACAGAATCGATACGGCCCCAGTAAAAAGTCTAATACGTTGACAAGCCCATCCTAGCCAGGGCTCATGTTACCAAAAATTAGTTTTTATAAGGAATCAGCCAGTCACTGGCTTGTTTAGTCTCATCCACCCGGTTCCCAACACTTGACTAAGATTTATTACTTTTAAAGTAATATTTTTTATTTTCTCCTTTTTTCCTTCTATATATTTAATACATATGTTTTTTTAAGGACGAACATTTCCTGGTCGACGGCTCACAGGAGTTTTAGCCCTGATCTGATGAAGCTGGTAACTTCAGGGACCGATAAAGCACTGGCACATAAAAGCTTTTCTGCTTCTCTTCATTCTGGTAATTTTCCCTCCAATTACAGAACACAATTAAAATCAATTAGTCCTCAATGAACGGTAATTGTTCCTCGCCAATGTAGGGCTGCCTCTGCCAAGTGATTGGAAGTGTGTGTGTGTGCGTGCGTGTGTGTGTGTGTGTGTGTGTGTGTGTGTGTGTGTGTGTGTGTGTGTGTGTGTGTGTGTGTGTGTGTGTGTGTGTGTGTGTGTGTGTGTGTGTGTGTGTGTGTGTGTGTGTGGTGGGGCGAGACCAGGTTTGACATTGCATTATTCGTTTCAAAATAAAACTGAAATAAAAATATATATTGTCTTGTGTCTGTACAGGTATTGGCTGAAGAGCTAAATGTAAGCCCCTCCCACCAATTGAGCAAATGGACTACAGCAGTAGGTCTACTAATAAAAACAGCTAATATGTGTTGTAGTTTGAACACAGAGCAGAGAGAACACCTCTCCTCTCCTGCGTCACTGACTGAGACTGCCTGGCTGCAGGCAGTAGTGGCTCCAGTGGCAGATGTTCCCCCCTGCTCGTGTCACTATTGATGAAGTGCTTCTTTAAAGAACTCTCTGGAATGGCCAGGGCCAGGCACTAATTATGACAGTCCTGCTGAACAGGCAGCTCCTGTCAGGTCCCTTCTCTCTCCTCTCTCTATCGCCCTCTCCCCCAGACTTCAGTGGCCTTCCTGGGCTTCAGAGGACCAATTAAAGCTGCAATATGTAACTTTTTGGGCGACCTGACCAAATTCACATAGAAATGTTAGTTATAGATCTGTCATTCTCATTGAAAGCAAGTCCAAGAGGTGGTAGATCTGTTCGATGTGCGCTATTTTTATGCTTCCTGTTCTTAAGTTTCATTTTTGCGTCTTTTACTTTCGATTTTGCACACCAGCTTTAAACAGCTGAAAATACTATATTTTGGTTATGGAAAATATATTTCACAGCGGTTTCGATGATACAATGATTCTCTGCACTATACAATATTATTTTGTTACATAAACTGTCATTAGGCAAACTATTAGAGTTTTTTTGCAATACTTCAAGACAGGTTATTGTTTGTCAGCATGCACGCAGTATACGTACAAGCATTTAGCCAAGCAGAGAGAGAAACTCCCTTCATTGACAAGAGGCCTGAGTCTACTCAGTGGACAAGACCAACACCAGCGTAATTCCAAAACCTCACCCATCAGACAGACTGCTCGTCCCTGACATCAACTGTCCATCGGCGGCTGCGTCCGTCCGACTATACTCCTCTCCTACCTCTCAAAGGTCAGTGGAGGGGCTGTGTTTTTGTCAGGACCAATGGATGGCGGCGCCCTGTCAGGAACACTACACGGTAGGTTATGTAGCAGGTGGCCCAGCCGCAGACTGCCAGGCAGCTCTGTAGCTCCCAGGGTCTCCAGTGAGGGGCCGTCACTGATGGGGCTGCGGGAGCCATGGGCCCTCATGCTGTGGGAAATATATTTTACTGCCCCCCCTCCCTGGGTAATCAATACCACCAGCACTATTATTCTGCCACGGGGCCATGGCATATCGACAGCGGCTGGATGAGCAGCCGGCGTGTGACAATGAGGAATGTTGTTTAATTCAAGGTCATTAAGCCTCCTCCTCGCCTCCCGACGGTTGCTTCTTCACTTTCAAAAGGGCCAGCATTATGTTCCTGTTTCTTACCAAAGCAAACATGACATCCCCGGTGGCATTCGTATCAATTTGTAATATGACCGCCGCCGGAGCAAATGATGTAAGCGGGTGATGGCTGTTATCCAGAGACGGACGGACCCTCATGTTGACTGTTATAGTATGTTTCTCATAATTAAAATGGTTTAGTTTTTGTCCGATTTAGATCCATGGTGTCCAGTTAATGTCTGTCATGTTTGAAGCCTTCCTGATGTCATGTTCTCTGCTGCTAAACTAGACACACATTTTAAAGGTCATTTGGTGTTTACCGTTAATGCAGTCCCCGCAAAAGCAGGAACATTGCCTTTAAATTTCAATAGCGCTTTAGTGCTGAACTTTGGCGATACGGATTGAATCGAGCCCTTTGTGTTTAGTGTTGATTTGAAAAGAGAAATTCAGAGAAGAAATGTTTTTTAAAACTGACCTGTGCATATTTCACTGTTTAGGGATCGCAGGAGGCTGCTGAGAGGAGAACGGCTCATAACAATGGCCGGAGCGGCGCATGGCTGGAAACCATGTGTTTGATATAAACTCAGCAAAAAAAGAAAGTCCCTTTTTCAGGACCCTGTCTTTCAAAGATAATTTGTAAAAATCCAAATAACTTCACAGATCTTCATTGTAAAGGGTTTAAACACTGTTTCCCATGCTTGATCAATGAACATGCACCTGTGGAACGGTCGTTAACGGCCTACCGTCTGTACGCTGTTAGTGTCTTAAGGTCACAGTTATGAAAACTTAGAGGCCTTTCTACTGACTCTGAAAAACACCAAAAGAAAGATGCGCAGGGTCCCTGCACATCTGGGTGAACGTGACTTAGGCATGCTGCAAGGAGGCATGACGACTGCAGATGTGGCCAGGGCAATAAATTGCAATGTCCGTACTGTGAGACACCAAAGACAGCGCTACAGGACAGACAGCTGATCGTCCTCACAGTGGCATACCACGTGTAACAACACCTGCACAGGATCGGCACATCCGAACATCTCACCTGCAGGACAGGTACAGAATGGCAACAACAACTGCCCGAGTTACACCAGGAACGCACAATCCCTCCATCAGTGCTCAGACTGTCCGCAATAGGCTGAGAGAGGCTGGACTGAGGGCTTGTAGGCCTGTTGTAAGGCAGGTCCTCACCAGACATCACCGGCAACATTGCCTATGGGCACAAACTCACTGTCGCTGGACCAGACAGGACTGGCAAAAAGTGCTCTTCACTGACGAGTCGCGGTTTTGTCTCACCAGGGGTGATGGTCGGATTCACGTTTATTGTCAAAGGAATGAGCGTTACACCGAGGCCTGTACTCTGGACCGGGATCGATTTGGAGGTGAAGGTTCCGTCATGGTCTGGGGCGACGTGTCACAGCATCATCGGACTGAGCTTGTTGTCATTGCAGGCAATCTCAACGCTGTGCGTTACAGGGAAGACATCCTCCTCCCTCATGTGGTACCCGTCCTGCAGGCTCATCCTGACATGACTTTCCAGCATAAAAATGCCACCAGCCATACTGCTCGTTCTGTGCATGATTTCCTGCAAGACAGGAATGTTAGTGTTCTGCCATAGCCAGCGAAGAGCCCGGATCTCAATCCCATTGAGCACGTCTGGGACCTGTTGGATCGGAGGGTGAGGGCTGGGGCCATTCCGCCCAGAAATGTCCGGGAACTTGCAGGTGCCTTGGTGGAAGAGTGGGGTAAATCAAATCAAATGTATTTATAAAGCCCTTCTTACATCGGCTGATATCTCAAAGTGCTGTACAGAAACCCAGCCTAAAACCCTAAACAGCAAGCAATGCAGGTGTAGAAGCACGGTGCCTAGGAAAAACTCCCTAGAAAGGCCAGAACATCTCACAGCAAGAACTGGCAAATCTGGTGCAGTCCATGAGGAGGAGATGCCCTGCAGTACTGAATGCAGCTGGCCACACCAGATACTGACTGTTACTTTTGATTTTGACCCCCCCCCCTTTGTTCAGGGACACAATATTCGATTTATGTTAGTTACATGTATGTGGAACTTGTTCAGTTTGTCTCGGTTGTTGAATCTTATGTTCATACAAATATTTACACATGTTAGGTTTGCTGAAAAGAAACGCAGTTGACAGTGAGAGGACGTTTCTTTTTTTGCTGAGTTTATTTGATAGCATTCCACTGATTCTGCTCCAGTCATTACCACAAGCCTGTTCTCCCCAATTAAGGTGCCACCAACCTCCTGTGCAAGGGATATTGTGAGATATTATGGTGCATCTCTTCAAGATGGCCGCCATTATAAAGACTACATGTTCAACAATACCCTGAACCCACTTCCTTCCTCAGGTGCAGCTGGAGGTGCTGACGCTGGTGTGGTGTTTTAGGAATAACCTTGCAACAAAAAACGATTTTATTTCATGTTTTATTCTTACATGTTCTCATTGAGAACATCTCCTTTACTAAGCACTAGTCAACCTCAGGGCCAGAAGAGGCCAGACTGAAGAGGAGCAATTGTCTGAAGGACTTTGACAGGAATGATAGTAGTTTGTTTGAAATGTAAGTGGCCTCCGTTATGCTTGTTTATTTTGCCGACAGTGTGATTTGTGCGTAATTTCCACCTGTGATTGTAGAATCGTCATTAAAGCACATTTTGGTAAAGTGCAACCTTGTCTGCCTGCCTTTCAGAAGTATCATTGGGTGCGTTCAAGCAGATCACTTTTGTCAAGTCGGTGACTATCGTTGGTCACCACCTTTCAAAGTTTATTGCATTATGGGGTGAACAATCGTCTGGCTTGCGCCTACATTTCAACTGCATGAACTTTACATAAATCATGTGATCAAAGGTCATGATGTTTTGACTGCAAATTTCTGCAGTTGCTCTTCGCCAACTTCACCTTCCAGCCATCACCTGCATAGTGGGGGGCTCTATTGTCAACCAATCATTAGGGTGTTTTTGTTTGACCCACGCAAACTTGACCAAAGACATGACTGAAACAGGAACCAACTTTGCCGTGATTCATGTATACAGTGGATATATACAAATGAATATGATATTTGAGGCTCTCTCTCTCTCTCAATTGATTGTACAATGTGTACACAAGGTTTCACTTTGAGTGTGTGACATGGGGGTTGGAGACATGTTTATTTCAACTTTGTAAAGAAAAGCTTTTATAAACAATGGTAACTGGCATGTTGATCTGAGCCTTGCTGTTGGAAAACCCCTTTAGTGTCCGACTTTCGGCTGTTGCGGATGAACCAGACTTCATTTGTCTACAGTCGGTTGCTTTTGCCTTACCACTCAAACGAGACCAATGTCTCACTAGCACTACAACTCCTGTATTTACAAGAAAGCAAACAGAACGAAACAGGAAAGACCTACCTGGGGTGTATTCATTAGTAGGATTCTGTTGCAAAACGTTTTGAAACTTTTACTCCACAAACAAAACGTTATGCAATGATAACTAGTTTCTATTGGACAAATTCAGGTAGGTCCCTCCCCGTTTCATTCTGTTTGCTTTCGTTTGGTGCCTAGGGTAAATGGTTTCCGTTGCAAGATGTTTTGCAACAGACTAAACGTTTTGCAACGGAATCAGACTAATGAATACACCCCTGAATTCGTGCAATATAAATACAGTATATCGTTTTCCATTGAAACAGTGCAAAACGAATTAATAGAAACTCTAATAGACTAATGAATACACTCCTGGTGATGCTACAGTATCAGGGTTGGTGTGCTTGTAAAAATATCTACCTTTTCCAGGATATCAACAAATCACTAGGCTACTAGCTGTTTGGATGATCGATGGCAAAACGATGATTTTTAATATGCCTAAAGCCTAAAGTTTAAATCCCAGCCTTACTACCAAAAAAATGTGGGTTAATTCCACACCTCTTGTAATCTCTTGTGCTTTAGTGTATGGGTGGATCTCCAATCATATTTCCTTGATTCCTCACATCCTATCTCCTTCTTCCTCAAAATGCATTGGGAAAAACTTCTTATTGGGGAGGAACCTTAGACCTTGGGATCAATTACCCCCAAAAGTATTAGCGAAATAGCGAAAATCCTCCAGCCAGCCCTACTAACAAAAGTTGAGGTATGGTTTGGGTGTTGAGGGGTTGAATTCTGTGCTAGGGAAAGTACCTTTTTGGAGAATGGGCATTGGCAAGATTTGAACCTAGGACCTTCTGGTCCCTATCCCAATCAGCCAGAAGGGGGGAAGGCACAAGTCTGTTTTGTCCACATATTTAAATGTATTCAGTCAAAGTTAGTAGATTAGAAATGTAATTAGTTTAGAATGCTGGGTAACAAACAATCAGTCGGGATGCGAACCAGGAAACTTGCAGGTCACAACCCATGTGTAACGCCCCCAGCCACCTCCAACCTACCAGAGCTTTTTTTATTTGACTCTCACCTGTAAACTCCACCCACTAATGTGTCACTCTTAAGCTCTGCCCACTGAACTTTCATCCAACCAATCACATTAGTTCTCTGCTCTTGACGCAGAGCTTCCCTGACAACAATATTGAAGCTGGGATTCAATCCAAGGCACCTTTCAAAAAGTCTAGTGCGCTGCGGTATTGAATCTAGGCCTGTATGAGGAAAACTCCTGTGCAGAATTCCAGGGCTCTTTCTCAGTTTGTTTCCTTGTGTCCTCTCTCCTCGTCTACTTCTCAACGCATTGGAGCGGAAGATCATACACCCCCAAGACATGCGAACCTCCCCTGTTATTAGTAATGGTGAGGTTAGCATGTATCGGGGGGTGATCTTTGACCCGCTGTAACTTTCTCACTCATCATTATTCACGATTCATTCAGGATAATCCGTAATCATGGTAGCATTCACATGAATGTAGAAGTGTTTAGAAAACATTCTTGTTTGTAATAAAAGTGACTCCAATATGACACACTACATTATTTATCATTTGTTTCTATTGGGCACAAAATAATCTGAAACAACCAAAACGAATGGCAAATGCATCCAACAAGTTAGTCACAAGCTTGATGTAGTCATTGCGTACTATGAACATGGGACCAAAAACAAAACTTTTGACTACTTGATTTATATGAATCTTTAGGGGTATCAAATAATGTTGACCCCTACCTTTTTGATAATTTTTTAAATAATTCAATAATCTCTTTATCTGAACAATAGTATTATTATAAAATAATATAATTTCCAAATGTTTTGGACCATACAATATAGCTTAGTGTTTGAATTATTTATTGTATACAGTCGTCATTGCTCATCTTTATCAAGGGTGTCAATTTCAGACCCAACTGTATAATATTATTGTTGACAAGCACATTGCCCTTTTAAAGCACATCTCCATTCCACTCCTCTGCTAATATGCTAACACCAGCAAATCCTAGGGCTGTGTTTTCAGTCCAGGACTAGGCCTAATAAGTGTCTGGGAAACTGGCCCCGAGTGCTCACACTGGTACATCTTTAAATGACTTCATTAATCTAATCGTCCACTAATTGGTCAAGATAGCCTTTTCCCCAATGATTTTTATCACAGCTTAATTAAAACAGGCCAGTAAAACCGCTGAAATCGTGTCTTGTCTGACCGGTTTGATTGACAGACTGTCCCTGTGCCTGTCGGTGTTAAACTCCAGCCACTCATAAGATGTCCTCCCTTTACCCCTAGAAAAAACACACACACACACACACACACAAAATAATAATCCCTTTCAAAGACGAGCAACGTGGCGTCAGATTGCCAGTGACTGATAAATCTTTAATATAAAAATTGTACAAGAATTCTGATACAAATTACAAGAGGTATTTGGACAAAATATGAATAAAATTCCATTTACATCCCAAAACCCATATGCATTTTATGCAAAAACCATAGACCGTTATGATACAGAAAAATACAAGGAAAGCAACAAAACAAAATCAATTAAGAAAGAGGACCTTTTTTCTCCTCCAGTCTGCTAATGGGAAAAACCTGTTTTAGGAGACGTACAGTATTCATGAAGCTGCCAATGTCACCATTATGAAATCAAGAGTGATGCAAGCTTCCCCTGTTGTAGATGCTGCAGTTTGCAGTGTGACTGTAGCAATGCTGCTATGCCAGGCAGTGAAAATAAGAGTTGATTGAGATGCAGGCCTCTGGTTGCAGAGCGGTAACACAGCCGTTTAGCACAAAGAGAACCAGACAGCTACACAAAAACATCACTGTGGAAAAGAAAATGTACACAAAGTCTTTTGAGCTTATTTATATATCAAAAGTAAGATTGGCATGTTGGTAAATAGTTTGGGGTGACTTGCTATAATGTTAAGGATTGTGAAATGTTCTTTTGTTAAATACAATATATGGGTAAAAATCACATTTTATGCATTTCTGCATGTTTTTTATTTGTTCCAGGATCATTTACTGTAGAATTGCTGTTACCAAGTTCCGAGGGTAATGTTGGACCACAGCGTATCATCTGTAAAACCACCAATCTTCCCATGTGTCTTTTGAGCCTCGCCACATGTATTTTTCAAGATGGATGACGTTAACCAGACAGCTCGCAAACATCCCCCTCCACTTAACCCAGTGTAACGTCCTACCCTGCTCTCCACAAACTTAAACAAAGTGGACACGGGTATACCATCCATAACGGATCACTAGACAACCCCACCTGCTCCATTGTCATCTCTCTCCTTCCCTCTCTCCATCGCTCTCTCTCTTTCAGTGATGGTGTGTTGTGGGGAAACTGACATTTGGCAGTCAAGAGTCCCCTAATGAAATATTAAAGGCTCACTCCACTCAAGCTGGCCAGTGAGGGTTTTAAGAGGCCTTCTCCTCCTGGGGACCGAGCCAGGACAGTAATGGTCCCATCGGCCTGACCACTGGGCTCTGTCCTGGACCCTAGTGGGCTAAAGATGGACAGAAAGAGGGAGGGAGATTGAGGGGTCAGGCCCTCTCGAAGGAGAGAGGAGAAAATGTACTGTAATGTCTCCCGTGAAGGAGGAGAGGGAGAAGAGTGGAAAAGTCAGGGGGCTCCATCGCTTTCCAGACAGTCAAGAAGGCCGGCACGGCTTTCTCGCTCTCTCTGCTTCTCTCCATCTCTCCAGCCTTGTTAAGTGACTGCCGCAGGTCTCAGCCAGACCGCTTTCGATCTCAGACCAGTCCCTCGGCTCTCCTTTCTCTCTCCCTATCCTCTAGTCTGGCTATTTTGTTCTGGACAGTCTTTTGCGTATCAGGGCAGTTTTCTTAGCTCATTTGCAAGCTCTCTCTAAAAGCCGTGGCATGCTGGCATGGCCATCGAGTAAGAGACAGAGGGGCTAGAGATGAGGAGTCAGTGTAAGGGAATTTAATCTCTCTCTGGCACACTAACATACACAGGTCACTGATTGAGCTCCCTGGCTGCTTGAGAGATCTACAACATTGAATAGGACAAGAGGAATGTTTAAGAGTTTGGGTTCTGCTGTTTCTTTGTCATCAGATCAGGTTGTGAGGTTTAACCGGGCAGGCTAAGGTCACTGGCCACAGCAGCGTTAGTTAAGACTACTCTTAGCTTGTTACAGTCTCACGTTCCTCAATAGACTGCGTGTTGATTCCAAACCAGACGGATTGGCCTTCCCAAGCTTTCTCCCAGTTCTTTTATATCCACGGCATTCATCGTAAGCCATCGAACACTTTCAGAGAGGGGCTTCCGCACCTCTCTGATTCAGAGGGGTTGGGTTAAATGCGACACATTTCAGTTGAATACGTTCAGTTGGACAACTGACTAGGTTTCCCCTTTCCACCTTCTTTCTCAACTGCTCTCAGTGCAGTCCATTGAGGTCCAACTCAATGCTACATTCCACTGTTCTCCCTAATGAAACGCTAGCGTGCCCTGCAGTGACATGGCTGAAATGCTAACGTTGGACAGACTGCTTTATTACATAGAGTGATGGACCGTGGATGAGCTCGCTCTCTCTCTTTTTCTCTCTCTCTCCCCCTCTCTCTGCCTCGGGGTGTCCTTGTTTCCCGCCCATCACCAGAGGTTAACAAGTCCTCTTGTTGCTGTCATCCCCATTGGCCTGTTAGCAGGAAGTGTGTGTGTGTGTGTGTGTGTGTGTGTGTGTGTGTGTGTGTGTGTGTGTGTGTGTGTGTGTGTGTGTGTGTGTGTGTGTGTGTGTGTGTGTGTGTGTGAGTGAGTGAAACAGAGAAAGGTGTCAGCAGGGTTCCTGGAGTGACACTTTTGTACTTCTCCGGCTGGGCCCGTGGCGGTAAGGTGCAGTACGGTGCGCTGAGCAAATGAGGCAGGCTGCGCCTCAGTGCCACTCCAGGGAGTAGCCGAAGTTTTTCCATCACCTGGGATAAACAGGCAATTACACATTCTTTTTCCACGGCGATGGCCGTCCAGTGAACTTAAGCGTACACTATTAGTCGGTGTCCCTATAGGACCCGAGAAGGAGGGGAGGGGGGTGAGTGGTGGGTTGAGGGGGAAGAGGAGGGGGGCGGGAGTGGTTTCTCTCAGGGAGGGAGAGAGAGCGAGGTGAAAGAGAGAGACCGGGAGACCGGTTTGGATCTCTGTCGGCGTCACAGTCCTGTCAGCAACATTCACGTCTGGCGGTGTAATGAAGTGACAAGTGAGTTATTAGACAGATCAGCGTCAGAAGGCCTCCAGGTAACGGTGGAACAGCACATTTTTAATGATACTCACTGTCATCCCTTCTTCCTCTCAAGTCAGCCCTCCACCTCCGCAACCCCTTTCACTCAGATCAGCTCTCTCTTCAGAGAGGAGAGGGGTGAAGACTGCTGCCAGTGTCGTGGAGGCTGGTTGTATGAGGAGAGAGGAGAAGCTAAGTCTTAAGAGTTTACGCCAATGTGTCCATCAAAGGGTCGATCATGCCCATTGCAAAATAGTCATAAAAATAAAAAAATCCAACACTTTCATGGATATAACGGGAGTTTGAATACTGTATACCACGTAACACTGTTTTTATCCCCTTAAGATAAGCACCAATCAAGAAAGAGGAGCGCTCAATTTTTTCACATCCATAGTAACACGACAAAAACACAATAATAACCATCAACTCAAGGGCACAGACTCAAAATGAAGACCGATCTGTCTTTCTTTTTTTCTTTTCTTGAAAAAAAAAAGGAATTCATATTGGACAAGACATCTGCATCAAGATAACATCACCCGCCAATAAATACCCCTCCCCCTGGCTACTTTGCCTAGTTATCTGAAATATTTGTACCTTAAGATGTGTATGGAAACAAGGAAAATGGCTGCAAATAACTCCGAAAACAGCCAGGCAATGGCGACAGAGTTTCACAGAGTTCACGTTTGAAGCTGACAATCAGCAATGGAAATCAATACCGAAAAAATATAGCAAAAGGCTTAAGACTCAAGTGCATCATATCAATTTATGGGGTGTAAGTTAAAGTACAACTGTATGGCGGAAAAATATAGTTTGTTTTAAAAACCAATGCTTCTTTTGTTTTGGTCACAGTTTAAGGACTATTTCTTTGTTTTATAATCAATGTGACATTCACAATACTTCTGATATGATGGCCATTTTTTGCATGGAAACGTGTATAAAATAATAGAAGGACACTCAACCAACGCTTGTTTTAGGTCACAAATACCACATGCAGTAGAAAGATTAGCCTACTTCAACCTCTGTAGCTAAGTACTGTGATATTAGTCACACACTGGGTTTACACTCCTTGAAATGAAAATAACACAAACAAAATTCCTCAATACTTAAATCTTCTGCCTTCAAAAACAGCAGCTGTATTGTAGTCAGTCACGTTACTGTATCTGGTAGAGTAGAAATACTTAGACTTTTTCTGAATAGGATTATTTGAGTAAATGGGCCGGATGTTGGGTTTCATTCAGGACAAATATGGGTCTTTTGTTGTGAAATAGCGTTTTTGAAACTGAACACGTGCAAAAAAAATAAAACTGCCACAAGTGTGCTCGTCATTTCCCCTTGGCACTATGGCCGTCTATCAGACCCCGAACATCGCGGAAACCAACCATTGCAAAGTCCTCCTTGTAATAATATTACACATCCCGCTTGTATAGTTGCAAAGTGCGAAAAACTGAATTGGTATAGTAAAAGCTATAAATGATAACAAAAACAAAAGAACAGAGAATGATATTGGTGTAGGAGCCAAAAAAAAGCATGCCGGCAACCTCCGCATATCTAACAAGTAGATACAACCAGTCACATGATCATTAGTTCTTCTCCTTCTCAGTTTAAAAATGTTTTTTTTTTAAACTAACATAAATGAGTCAAGCTAGTAAAGATGCTACCTCTTTCTTGCCTACCTTAGCGCTGGAAGTATTGTACTGTAACATAAAAACAAAAAAGAGAAACAAAAAAATAGCTAACAACCATCAAATACAATTGTTTTACACCAATAGCCTCTTGGGACATATTATTTACAAATGAAGCAGTCATGCTCTTGTGTGGGGTTTCCTTTAAAAGCTATCATTACACAAATACAACAAGAAGATTTATATTTTTTTCATTGTTATTATCATTTCTGCAGGCAACAGTCACAAATAAGAGTTTGAATAGATTCTTTGGAGATGGACAAAAACAAAGACATATGGGAAATAGGAAATGGGGTTTATGGGAAACCGGCAGGGCCAGTTTTTGGAATAAAGACACTTCAAGTGTCTCATCCTCGTTCTTCCAAAGAAGGAAAGGTCAAAAGTCACAACGCTTACTGTATATAGTCACTGGATCTCATCGAAGGGAAAGAGAACTGTGGTGCATGACGTCTAAGGGTGGTAAGGTGTAGATCCTGGGGGTAAGAGCTCATGGTTTGGGGTGAGGAGGGAGTCGAGGAAGGGGGTAGAGTTGGCCAGACGGGGGCCAGGGGGTTGGGCTAGTCTACCATGGTGGTGAAGGGCACGTTGTTTTTGTGGAGGTTGGGGTTCTGAGAGTGGCGGTTGCGGCTGCGCACCGAGGAGAACATCATGTTGCAGCCGGCCACTTTGCACTTGTGCATCTCGCGCAGGTGCACAGTCTTGTAGTGCACGCGCAGGGTCCCTTTGTTGCTGTACACTTTGTGGCAGATGCTGCACAGGATCCCACCACTGCCACCGGTGGAAGACAGGATGGTCGGCGAGGGGGAGGGGTCGGTGCCGGTCAGACCTTCTTCCGATCTTCCTCCGACTCCTCCCTCGCCGACCTGGTCCCGCCGCCCCCCGGCCCCTGCCTGCCCCGGGGTATGCTGGGAGCAGTCCTCCCCGTCGCTGACCCCTCCCTCTTCCCCCTCCTCCTCCAAGTCGTCCAATAGGATGCCCTCATCGCTGCCCTCGTCCGACTGGCGTGATGAATGGACTGACCCGCTGGACTGAACGCTGGACGCGGTGCTCAGGTCCAGCACCATGTAGTCGTCTGGGGGGCCACCGCGGTGGTAGAAGCCGTTGGTGTGGGGGTGGTGGAGGGGGTGGTGGTGGTGGTGATGGTTTAGGGGGTGGTGGTGGGGATAATCGGTGCCTGCCGGGGAGCTGGCGTCACGGTTCAGCCCTCCTCCCCCCAGGCTGGCGCCGCCAATGCCCGCCCCTGCCATGGCGTCCAGGCCCAAGTGGTGCCCGGCGTAGATCTTAGCCAGGAACTCGGCGCGCAGGTCCTTGGGCAGCGGCGTGAGTTGGGGGTCCAGGACAATGTCGTCCAGCTCTTTGGTAAGCAGTTTGCGATGCAGGTTGATGTTGGAGCTGTGCCTGGTGGAAAGACATAATGAAGGGGGAGGTAGAGAGAGATCGTTTTCATCAGAAAATGGCTAAACAAGTTGTCAAATGAAGCAAAATGGTGTTTCAGCGCTTTAAACAATGACTGGAGTGGTAACATTGTCAGATCTTTTTGCATTCCAAAACACGTGTTCTGTCTCGCCCAACACATGCACCTATGCTTGGAGTTCTAAGTATTTGAATGATATTGTATCAGTCACTACATTTTTAATAACCCTCCTCTCTTCCTGTCTTCTTCACTCACCCCCGACCTCACGCCAGACAAAATAACTACTAAACGATTCACCTTGTTCTAGAACCTCTCCTCACTCTTTACCTTACTTACTTAACCTATCAAGAGGAAGCTACGTTGAAATGGCTTCCAATGCCCTCCCTTTTAGGTGAGAGAAACTCTACCCAGTCCTTCTCTTAGCGTTCCCCTAACTGGTCTAACGCGGTGTGGCGAGAGCATCCCGCCACGGTGTTTACCACAGTCAGCACGTCTAGCACAGCCCCGCTGCAAATCCAATAGACTCTGACTCAATTAAATACTCCACCATATTGAATGGGAGTTTATCAATTGATTGGAGCTGTGGTAATGCCATAATCGAGAGAAACTGGATAGCGTATTAGATCTCCGACAGCATTATCACACTGGCTCCCTATTGGAAGTGGCTTAGTCAGGCCCCCCTTTTTTAAACATATGATCCCCATGTATCCCCTTCGCTTTAAGAAATAAAAATGGCCGCTTTTTCACACAGAGAGCAGTAGTATCTCATAACGCATAGCCACCGCCATCGAATTCCCAACAAGGAAGTGTAAGCCTGGATCTGGTGTCGTGCTAAAGCTTGCTAGAGCTAAAGGGTATTGTTTGTGCGGTGTAGCAGTCTGCGTTGCAAAGCCATGCCAAAAGATGTGAGATAAAATGTGTTTTGACAGCTCAAATTCAATGCTTCTTCCCTCCAATTCCACAGTTGCCATTTCAGACTCGGAGGGATGCAGGCTCCACCACAGCAAATGTCACAATAAAATGGACAAGGAAAAGTAAACATAAGTGAGTAATAACTGATATGGAAGTGGCACAGTATACACATCCCACTGTCCACAATACAACATGTTAGGGGACTTTTCAAATGAAATCAAGACTTTTAAAGTGAAATTAAACAAAAGTAAGCAATGACTAAGGGATATCAAGCAGTGCTTTTAAATGTGATGGGGTTTCATGCAAGGCAAGGGGCACGGTGGAGGGTGTGACAAACTAAAAACAGACGTCCTTAGCAGGACAGGACGAGGGCAAATGGATTCACAATGTATAGTAGAGCTTACCAGCAGTGCCATGGTTGATGCAGTCAAAAAGGGTCCCTTGCCTTTAATTATTTAGTTCCCTATCGGACATTCTCCTGCAAGAGGGTAAAAATAGTATACATTCATTGGAATGGAGGGACCCTTTCTTTCTGTGTTACAAGAGGAAGCAAACAGGAGCACCGTCCACTTGAGCATTGTCAGCATCGAGGAGCAGGGAGAATCGATTGGCCGTGGTTGTCACTGCCGCGTGTGTGCCTGTGCGCGCAAGCTTGTGTGTGAGAGAATATACAGTACATCCATGTTCTGAGACTTATGAACATTCTTAGCTCTCTTCTTTTAACCTATGATAACAGTCTGATACACAGATGGTGTTATCTTGTGGTCCAAATAGTCATGACTAATTGTCTCTCCTAATGTATCCCTGTGTAGATGGAGAAATGACTGTTTCCACGACCAATAAACAAACAATTGGGTCTAGACAGACTGTCAGAAAATATTTTGCTACACCGATTACATTCAATTTGATTGGTTTGTTGATTGTTTTTAGTGGGGATGCCAACAGGCTATGGATTGGGCCGTATGCTGTTGATGATGCTCAGGTAGGCGGGTCCTTTGCAACATGTCTCCACCCCTAAAACCACACACCCCACACTGCTCATAAGCTCTAGTCTGCCATGGCTCCCTGACTGATGAGGTTAAAACACATGCTAAAGTGCCATGCAGTAAGTACCCTGAATTACTGCAGTATTACTAAGTACTACTGCATCAGCCATATGTCATTACTGTGATATCAGCATTTATACTAGATCACAACTGAATAACTAACACACAACCCATCTACATTCTGCATTTATATGTCCCTTCTGGTCCTTATACTGTCATTCACAAAGACCACATACTGACCCGGAGAAAAAAAGATGTTGAGTAATCAAACAATTAGTGATTACTGTTTAAAATAAATAAATAGATTGTTCATCTGCATCTTTGGAACAATTCAAGCATGTGGAATATGGTGTGAATAATGGCTGCTTGAATAGACTTTGCGGAGGAATTCACCTGCACCGGTGATAGATGCATCTCTAAACATATTCACTGGAAGTGTGTCAGTCTGCAGTTATATTCTTGGGGTTAGATTTTCCTCATTTAGAGGCCATACACAGATTCCTTCATTTATCAGATTTAGCCTCTCTGCCCCCATCTCCCTGTCTCCATCACTCTGCCACCACTATTTCACTCCCCTTCTTCCCCATTCCTCTACGCCCCAAACCAAACTCCTCTGTTCCCTCACTCCCTTCTCCACCTCTCCCTCCCTGATGACCAGTAATGTGGCAGGAAAACCAAATTGACAGTCTCATCTTCGTCCAAAGACGGGGGAGGCCTCTTGAGAGGCCATTTTGTTTGTGCAGAGTAGGAGGAGACGGAGAGAGAGGGGCTAGCTAGCTAACGCGCCTGTCCCAGCCAACGTTAATCATCTTTAGGCTCCCGTCTCTCCTCCAATGGCCCTGTCCTTCCCTCTGTACCGGGTGTGTGTGTGTGAGTGTGTCTGCACTGTCTAAATGAGTCGTAATGAGCAAAGTGAAGTCATATTAAACTGATGCTGATGGTTCTTTGCTTCTGCTGTCATGTGGGGTTGCTATGTGATGAGGTTTGGAGTGGAGAGGTGGGAGGATGATCGAGGGGTTGGGTAACACATTCATCATTGTCTGTCTTTATTCTCTACTAGCTATACTAGCTGGAGAAACTTGATAAAAAAGTTCATAAAAGGAATATTCCTCTCAGGGGTTGGTTACACAGACTCCACAGACACACCATAGAGGTTTAGATAGAAGGCTAAGTTACAGATCACATCAACAAAGCCCTGTCATTATATTAGCCTACAATTACTTACAGAATGTGAAATATTTACGACGCTTATTGTTCCAAAGGAAAGCCTTCTGAAAGTGATTCTCTGATTATCTTTATCCACAAAACCCAAATGTATCAAAGATAAGTTAACATAAAAGTCCCCTTTCATAGTATAATGTCATTAACATACTGTTCATCAGTAGATATTTTGTATTTTGAACTCGGGATCTGTGGCTAAATTAAATAACACAGTCTCTCTATAAATGATCAGGCCTTTGTTAAAGCATGGCAAATCAAGAGACTGCAGCTTCACTGAAGTTCTACCAGAGACTGGGCCCACATGGCTTGAAGGGAGCAGGGGAGAGAGAGGGGGAGGAGAGAGAGAGAGGGGGGGAGGAGGAGGAGGAGGAGGAGAGAGAGAGAGGTGGAGGAGGAGGGGAGAGAGAGAGGTGGAGGAGGGGAGAGAGAGAGGTGGACGAGGACGAGAGAGAGAGTGGCTCTGAAACGTAATTAACCTTCACTCTCTGCATCCCTCCATCCGTGTGGGGACGAGGGGCCGCTGCACACTAGTGCATCATGGGAAATAAGTGCGGGAAAGCACCTGGTGACAGAGTCCTCCGATGGAGGGATGAAAATGAATAAAACAAGGAAGAGTCTTAATATAAACATGTAGAAAAAGAGAGAGGGAGGCCTTGTCGTTGATTTAGGAAAATATGATTAACGAGGATAATAAGGCCGATGATTACTGGTCGGCACGCCTTTCAGACGTTAATCATACTACCGCTGCTGCCACCGCTGTGTGTGTGTGCGCCGCCCTCCACAATAAATATGCAATCATTTACCTCTGAGCTGAGCGCCTGGTGGCCAGGGGGCTGAAGGGAAACACTGTTACTGTACTGATGTGCAACTAGCAGCTAGATGTTAGAGGACAGTGTGTGTGTGTGTGTGTGTGTGTGTGTGTGTGTGTGTGTGTGTGTGTGTGTGTGTGTGTGTGTGTGTGTGTGTGTGTGTGTGTGTGTGTGTGTGTGTGTGTAAAACAGCAGTGTGCTATGTTGTTTTTCCTGTTAGTTAACCACGCCATTGATCTGTATCTTTACATCTACGTCACCATGTAGATACAAAATGCCCCCCCCTCTCTATTCAAACGCTTGTGACACTATTGTCATTTCCCATTGTCTTCTTGTTGTTTCCCTCAAATATTAATATGATACCGTAGATCTAATGTTCTTATACCCTCCCCTCTAATTGACTCTGACATCGGGGCGTTTGTTTGATGCGCCTACCTACGTTCCTCTGGGGTGTCACTCCACTGTAGAGAAATAATTGACTAATGGGATATGCTGAGGTACCTGGACAACCTCCTGTTGTTGGTATAGACGTCAACATCTCGCTGTGAGGAGAGAGAGGAGAGGTGGTGGGGGAGAGGAGGAAGCTGGTTATTAGCACTGCATATTACAGACCTGGATCTTGCATACATTATCTGGTTGGAAACAAATGTCTGGGTGTCCCAGCAGATTTAGGCTCAGATACTGTTTCTGTTGTTAGAGAAATTTTACATTCTAAAGCTCAAATAGGGATGAAGAGAAGGCATACGGTTTGGTTTACTGAGATTAAATATCATTCTGTGATATAATGACTAGATTATTATAGATTACAGGTTATATTGCATTAAATGTATTTAATTAATCATACAGTTACTTATCAGATTATTTGAAATATTATTTGAATTTGTGCTAAAATATAATAATGATTGGTTTCATAGTATCAGAAATAATATGTTATTAGCTGTGGAATTTGTAACATTTTGTAGTGAATCTTATGAATAATGTAATTTGAAACTACTCAAACTTTATGTAGCAGCAAACCAATGTCTGAGGCGTTGTGGTTTCCCAATCCTTCCTCCACAATAATATTATCAGAGCGGAAAGTCCTTATGAAAACGACCAAATTATTTTCCCATGTTACAACTACAATTACACTGCAGCATGCATTATGTAGTTAAGGGATTACCCAGGGACACATCTGATTGGTGTTCGGCCAGAGCCCTGACTATAGCTTCAATAACCCACAATTCCTTTGGCCCCGCGATACCCCTCTGTTGTTTCTCTCCTTATTCCATAGGAGCGGCAGGCTCAGTAATACATCCCATATGCTACCAGGAATTTATGCGCCACACAAAAGATCCGTCCCGAATGGCACCCTATTTCCCATATAGTGCACTACTTTTGACCAGGGTTCTGATCACAAGTAGTGCACTATATAGGGAATAGGTTGCCATTTGGGACACACTCAAAGTATGGAAACAATAGTGTACTTAGGTGTAACTCACCCACATCTTGGTCTAAAACCGTCTTCCTTCTAAGATCCATATGTTCACAGCAGTGATTGTCCTCTCTTCCTGCTACACACCTATCTATTCATCAGGGCCTTATGTTAAAGCGCTTCTGGAATTTATACGCTTGTGTTTCTGGTAATCGAGTCAAACTGTCACACGCACATCACTAGGGCAAGATTCCACAGTCACTGTGACACCGTGTCTGTGAGCGTGGGTTGAGGTTCATGCGTCACTATAAGCCTGTGGAAGACATTTCGGTTCATCTTTGAGCCAAGATGGAAGACGAAACACAGTCTAATTTGACCTCGCTCCCTCACAGTTGCACCTCTCTATACTACAGCACCCACTGTCTCTTGGAAACCAAATCCTTTACTGTGAGTGAGTCAGAGGATCCTAACTAGTGCTGTTCTTCACTGATTCGTTTTTCCCACCACTGTCATCCCCTCCTCGTTTAGTGCCGGAGTTAAGTGTTTTTTTAAAGGCCATTACGGGGTCGCCGCGGCAGATGCAAATACAAGTGGGGAGCGCTAATGTCGGAGAGCGCCCAATAAAAAAGATGGACGGCTAAATTATATAGTTGGGAGACAAGCTGGGGCAGTGGTCGGGAAGGATGACGGGAGGGGGAGGGCTCTGATTCATAGTTCTACCTTGACTTCCACTAAATAAGGAAGTAGGCCGCTGAATTAGGCCTCCTCATTGGTCAGTTTGGCCATGTGTGTCCAGCTCCTGAGCAGGTATTGGTCGGCTTACTCGCCACTCATTTAGAAATGTCTGAAGTGAGTCGCTGGGATGCCTCGATACCATTGGCGTTTCTGTCATGGTAATTTAGTATCTAAACATTTGTTGAGATGTCTGTTCGCTGTGGGGAGGCTGTTATTTGGATCGTAATCAAACCATAAGGTCAGGACTATTTGTTTAATATCATATTTTATTTTTGTGCAATAAAGAGACTAATTAAAAATACTGTGTACATTACAATGAATCAGTGACTCTCTGTAAGACTATATGCATCTGTAGGAACGCATCAGCTTTTGAGTATGTGTGAGTTTATACGTGCACAAGCATGTGTCTGTGTGTTTGTGTGTGGTTATGCGAGACAGCAGGCCTCTCGTGCCCCGGGCGCTCCCTGTCCCTAAAGCCTCGTCAAAGAGGGTAACGAACTAACGTATCATCCGCGGCTGCGTCAAACACACGCATCGGCACGGCAACGCATCCTTTAATAACACTTCCTGTCATCTTCCTGCTGTCGGCACCAGCTGCGTCAGGTGAGCGGCATGATTTCACCTTCTCTTCTCCGCTAACGCTATTTTACCTGTCTCTTCTCCTCCATCCCCCCCTCTCTTTTCCGCTAACACTATAACCCATCTCCTCTCTTTTTTTCCTCTCATCCACCTACTCCATCCCCTCCCTCTATCCCTGCCTCCATCCCTCCCTCCCTGAACAAGTCCCAGAGTCACCTGCTCTATTTACTTGGTGCTAATGAACAAACAGGAACAGAATGAACAGATGCCACTGAAACAAGGAACTTAATAAAGGCCCCGGGTGGAGAGGGGAGGCGGGTGGAGGGTTGCTGTTGAGACAAAACTCTGAGAAAAACCAGAGAAAAAACTCCTCAGAGAAGCAAATTAGATTAGGAGGGGGAGAAAACACACTCGCTCTTTATCTAAATAAAAAGTGTCACTTGTCACCCCGGTGTGCTCTAACACGACAAAACATGTTTTTATCTCTCTTTCTCCAGAGGAGCTGGTTGAGTGAGGCTTCCCCTCTTCTAGAGCTCTAGAATGTGGCATATGTCATTATACTGGGAGCAGAGGCATGCTCTGACTGTGTGTGTGTGTGTGCGCACGTGTGTGTGTGTGTGTGGGGCTCTGCTAAAGCGATAAAGAGATGCATTTGTTACACTTGAAGTCATGTCTATTTTCGAGGGGCGTTGGGGAGGAGATGAATTTACATTTCCTTTCAAGGGCCCTTTTTCCACCGACACCCCACTGTGAAGACAGACTGGACCGTTCAGTCGAATGGACATGCTTGTTTACACGGTGGTCAGGGGAATAGACCTGGCAATGTCACACACAAGGCCTTTACTTCTGTTTTTTTTATGATGCTAATAACAATGCTAATGAGTCACTATCGATGCTATCATGGGGTCGTTGTTGAGAGTTTTAATTCCCTAAATTACCCTAAAATCCGGACACATTTGGTAGGCTATTTTCAAACCACTCTTAGGCCAGTCAAAGTCTAACGTCAATCACCCCCTCATACAAAAAAACAAAACAATTGTTAGCAATTCCTTGGAGAGCTAAATGCTAGTTGCTAGCCCAGGGCACTCTGATGTTGTGTAGCCTCAGCATGTGTTGTGTTCTGGCGTCAACCTGCTGCTAGCTTTAGTGGGTGGGTGTATTCTGGGAGGGTGTGTGTGGATAGGGTGGATGTGCGAACAAGCCCAGGTAGGTAAAGCGTGGCTAGCCTCACCTCCTGGAGCAGGGCGCTAATACATGCAGTGGCTTGACAGACCGCTGTCTACGTTAATGTATGCTACCTCACCTGTCAGTGACGAGGTGAGTGAGGGGAGGTAAACAGGGGTATATCTCAGAGTGGAAGATTGTGTGTGTGTTCTGGCGATGACACCCTACTTCTCTGAACTTTGACATGACAGTCAACAGATGCCACTGTATACCTGTTAAATTACAAAGTGTATCTCTGCTAATGGTGCGTTTCACTTAACATATGGTAGGTGACGCCTTAATCATTTCACTCCATCTAAGTAAGAAAAAAGGAGACTTCACTGCAGTTGAGTAGCTCATCAAGAAAACTCATCTACGGTCCTAAACTTCCCCGTTACTAATTCCACAATTACTGATATGATGAAATATCAAATAAAATGATACATGCACCATACATCCACAACATTGTCAATGTTTCTAAATACATCATGTAATGTCAAAATGAAAGGACAAAACATATGTAATGAACCTACCTGTAACGAATGCCTGAATTGTTAGTATTTTATATATATATATATATATACACACACACAGTACCAGTCAAGTTTGGACACACCTACTAATTCAAGGGTTTTATTTTTACTATTTTCTACATTGTAGAATAATAGTGAAGACATCAAAACTATGATATAACACATGGATTCATGTAGTAACCAACAAAGTGTTAAACAAATCAAAATATATTTTATATTTATATATATATATATATATATATATATATATATATATATATATATATATATATACACACTACCGTTCAAAAGTTTGGGGTCCTTGTTTTTGAAAGAAAAGCAAAAAAATTTGTCCACTAAAATAACATCAAATTGATCAGAAATACAGTGTAGACATTATTAATGTTGTAAATGACTATTGTAGCTGGAAATGGCCGATTTTATTTTTATGCAATATCTACATAGGCGTACAGAGGCACATTATCAGTAACCATCACTTCTGTGTTCCAATGGCACGTTGTGTTAGCTAATCCAAGTTTATAATTTTAAAAGGCTAATTGATCATTAGAAAACACTTTTGCAGTTATGTTAGCACAGCTGAAAACTGTTGTTCTGATTTAAAGAAGCAATACAACTGGCCTTCTTTAGACTAGTTGAGTATCTGAAACATCAGCATTTGTGGGTTCGATTACAGGCTCAAAATGGCCAGAAACAAAGACATTACTATTTCATGAAGCTGCCAGTTGAGGACTTGGGAGGCATCTGTTTCTCAAACTAGAAACTCCTAAATACTTGTCCTCTTGCTCAGTTGTGCACCGGGGCCTCCCACTCCTCTTTCTATTCTGGTTAGAGCCAGTTTGCGCTGTTGTGTGAAGGGAGTTGTACAAGATCTTCAGTTTCTTGGCAATTCCTCGCATAGAATAGCCTTAATTTCTCAGAACAAGATTAGACTGACGAGTTTCAGAAGAAAGGTCTTTGTTTCTGGTCATTTTGAGCCTGTAATTGAACCCACAAATGATGATGTTCCAGATACTCAACTAGTGGCCCCAAACTAACAAACTAACAGTAGTGTGTATAGATATATATATATATATATATATATATATATATATATATATATATATATATATATATATAGTTGTATTGTTTGTATATAGTTGTATTGTTTGTATCTCAAATTCTTTAGTTACTTGTCGTGTTTTTTGTGGACCCCAGGAGAATAGCTGCTGCCTCCGCAAAAGCTAATGGGTTTCCAAGTACACAAATGAATTAATAACACCAGTTGTATCATAATATTAATTCATACTCTACTGATATTTAAATAATTAGTCAGAAAAATTGAGGCAGTCAAATTAAGAACCAATTGTAAGCCAAGAAAAAAGACACTGTTAGTGTGTATATGTGTGTGTGTTGTACGACACTCACCTGTCTCTGCTCCGTCGGGAGGGGAAGGCGGCGTTGCAGCCGGACACGGTGCACACGTGCATCTCTTTGAGGTGCACGTTCTTGTAGTGCAGTTTGACGCTGTAGGAGCTCTTGAAGCTCTTCTTGCACACGTAGCAGATCTTGGGGTCGTTGGAGTTGGGGCTGGTGCACAGTTCTCCCTCGGGGGAGTGCGAGGAGGGGAACTTGGGCGGGCTGGCGCCGTAGCTCATGGAGGAGATGAAGCTCTCGTGCAGGGCGGCCATGCTGGCGGCGGCGGCTGCGGCGGCCGCCATGCCCCCATTGTAGAGGCCGTACTGGCTCATGCAGAACATGTCGTAGGTGGGGTCGTTGAGCTCCTCCTTAATCTTGATGGTGGGCTGGTGGGGCGAGGGTGAGGAGCGGCTCTTGGGGTCTTCCATCTCCTTCCTCAGCTGCACCTCCTCATCTCTGGCCTCCTGGTCCTCCTGGTCCTTTTCCAGGTTGTTGCCTCCTCCCACTCTGGAGCTCCTGGAGGAGTTGAGCCTCAGCCTCTGGTGCTGCTCCTCCACCTCCATCATCTCCTCGCGGTAGAACATCTTGGAGTCCGAAGTCTCCGAATCGTTCTCAAAGTCTCTCTCGTGGTCCTGGTCCTCGGAGGTGAAGCTGTCCATGCAGCGGAGCTCACCGCCTGGGCCTCCTCTCTCGCCCCTGCCACCCTCTCCACCGGGTCCCTCTCCCCGGCAGTCGTCCTGGTCGTGTCTCATCAGGTGTCCCCTCATCAGGCCTGGGCTCATCTCATCCTGGGAGGGGGACTGGTGCCCGCTGCCGCCACTGTGGTGGCCGTTGTTGTTCCCTCCGCTGCTGTTGTTGTTGTTGTTGTTGCGGTTTCCGTTGATGTTGTTGTGGTGGAGGTGGGAGGAGGGGTGGTGGTGGTGATGGTGGTGGTGGTGACAGCTGTCGTCATCATCGTCATCTTTGTCCTCATCGTACTCGTCTGCCACGTCAATCACCTCCTTCTCGATTTTCACCGGCATGCTGGACTTACGGGGCTTCTTCTTGGGGGTGGGGTCCGTGTTGGTGGCAGCAGCTGGATCCTGCTGGGGGATACTGGGGGTGGGCAGCCTGTGGTGGGACATTAGCCCACCTTCAGAGGACATATTGTGGGCGTTGTGGGAGGCTGCGGCCGCGGCGGCAGCCAGGAGCTGATGTTGCTGGTCCATCAGAGAGGTGCTGTTGGTGGTGGAGGGCAGGATGGGGCTGGTGGGCAGTGACACTGGAGGACTGACCAGGTGCTGTGGGGACAGCAGCGTACGGTAGAAAGGGGGCACCGGCTGGATGGGATGCACCGACTTCAGGGAGGGGAAGACCAGTGGGCTCTGCAGGGGTGACTGGAGCATGGGGTCCAGGGGCGGGGTGGCGAAGCCCAGAGGCGGCCGTCCGGGGCTGGTGAGGGTGAAGCCGCTCTTGGCGCTGGAGATGACGGGCGTGCCGGGGCCCGACCCACGGATGAGGTCCTTGTCGCGGTTGTTCCTCAGCATGGGCATGTGCAGGCGTGGGTTGGGGTTGGCGCTGTGGCGGTTGCGGCTGCGCAGCGAGCTGAATACCATGTTGCAGCCCTCGATGGTGCAGCGGTGCTTGATCTTGAGGTGCACGGCGTTGTAGTGGATCTTCAGCGTACCTTTGTCGTAGAAGGTCTTGCCGCACGAGTTGCAGCACACGCGGCCCTTGCGTGAGGTGGCTCCCATGCGGCGCATGCGGTGCATCTTAGAGGAGAAGGATGAGTGGGTGATGCTCTTGGACTGCTCGCTCTTCACAAAGTGGTGGTGGGCCTGGTGGTCATTGAGGGAGTTGGACCTAGGCCGTGGGGTCCCGGGTTGCCCCTGGCCTTGCTGCTGCTGGCCTTGCTGCTGTTGTTCCGTCTGCTGCTGGGACGGCTGGCTGGAAGGAGTGGGCGAGATGGGTGATGCCCGGTTGTTGGGCTCCTGTTTGGGCTCGATGGCGTTGTTCATGCCCCCCAGGGCTCCGATGCGGCTGGGGCTCTGACCGCTGCTGCGGAAAGGGCTGAGGGATACTTCGGACTCGCTGCTCTCCACCGGCTCGCCCTGGTTGGGTAGGCTGGCCTCGCGGTCCCGGTCGTGGAGGACCCGGAGGCCCGACTGCTCCAGCGCCAGGCCATTGGGGGGCAGGCCCAGCATGGGGGCCGACACAGGGTTGATGTACTGGAACGGCAGCAGGAAGGCCAGACTGTTAGGGATGTTCTCAAAGTGATGGATGCTGGACGGGCTGCTGGTCTCCATGTGGTTGAGGAGGCCTGGGCTTCGGCCGCGTCCCGTGCTGTTGCTCTCGATGAACGTCCGGATGCCTGAGTCGGTCTTGGAGGAGGGCACGGTGACCGCCTGACCCTCCTTCTCCTGGATGGCCATCAGCTCCACGATGGACTTGGTCTCTCCGAAACGAAGGAACTGCTGCAGGGTGATGATCTCCTCTTCCCGAGACATAATGGACCAGCGGTCCAGCACCTTGCCCGCAACATCCTAGAGGCCCAATGGAAAGACAAGAGAGAATAGACAAAACACACAAAAGTTATTGATTGTGCATAATCACTGTGGTCGGTCTGAGGTGAGAGGGAGCGGGGAGGAAGGGAGTAGGGAAGTGGTGTTGTTATCGGCTCATGAAATTCAGAGGCCCCTGAAGCGACAAGTAAAGATTGATAATAGAGCTCTGATAATAACCCTCCTCCTCTTCCCTGTCCCTCTTTCCCTTCCTCCTTTCTCTCCTTCCTTCTTTACCTTTCATCAGCTATGCATACACAGTCATTAGGCACACAGCGAGAGGAACAGGCAGAGTTTAATAAAGTCTAAAAGCAAACAAATGGAGACCGGTGGGGCTGGTGGGCTATTAGTGGGTACCTGTGAATTCTAACCAATTCTGGGGACGTTGATCTATTCGCTGTGAGACTGTTTAACAAAAACAGCCCGTGAAAGATGTGAACTCTCGCTGAGAGTCCCTCAGAACAGTGCACGGCACGCAGCTCCGCTATGTTTACTGCCGCGATGACAGCCGGGGAGAGAAAAGGCTGCTAAAAGAAATAATGGATTAATTAGCGCGAGCCACTAATCGTACCTTGCTACTTGGCAGCCATTTTTCGTAGTTTGTTCATTACATTCCCTCAGAGATAAGAGTCAAGTAAAATGGAGTTAGGAATATCAGTCTATGGGGGGTTAAATCAACTTGGACATTAAAATAATAACACCCATGTTCATTTAAGTGCGTCTTTTAAGTCCGATCTGGCATCACGTTCATTAAGAACAGACCTGGGGTCAGTCTTTACGGTGCTTTATGTTAATGAGGTTTACGGGATGCATATCTCCCATCAGATTCAATACTAATGAAGCAGCCATACTTTACCAGTGTGACCGTGTCAAGAGGAAAACGCATGTGCTTGCATTTACACTGCCTATGGAGAGAAGGCGGGAGGGAGCGGGAAATGTAATCAAGTAAATGTTGACAGGACATATTTTACATCGGCCTTGGTGTTTCCAAACCCTGTGCTTGTGGAGCCCTGTGGAAGCGTGGGAAACAAAGTTTCCATCCTGGGAGAACAGAATGACTCCGATGGGAGAGCTCTAAGCATTATTCCAAGAGGAGCACTTTCCTTGACGGCCGTCTCTTTTGGAGATGGTGCTATTAACCACAGAAAAATAAAACGCCTCGAGTTTTGAACAAACATGCGCGTCAATTGCCAAACGTCGAGACATGGCAATGGATTCTGGGAAAGGAATCTTGGCAAGACCTGAACCTGAACTGAAGGGGTTTGCGGTCGGGCTCAGAGCTTTGATACACAGAATACTGACCCAGTTCTGTTGTCTCTCACTCTGAACCCACTGGTGCTCTGACTGTGTACTGGGAGGGTGGAACCCAGCAAATCACTAACAGAGATTGACACATCCTGTCAACTAAACAACATATTTGAATGACAGACTTTAACAGGTGTTAGTATGAGATTCAACATTAGTGCTAATAAATTATCTAGACATTTTATTCAAACTTAAGTCCGACATTGCTTGTTCACACGGGGGAAAAATGGGGCTGTGTGCACTACAGAGCTGCTACTTTGTCAATGGTGTGAGTGTGTGTGCATATATGCATGAGTGTGTGTGTGTGTGTTTATTATATGAGTGGTGGGGATAAACACTACAGTTTACTCTGCATGGTCCTGTGGGACCTCTGCAGCCCAGTCAAGTGTGACTTCAAGGGAACGACGTAGTGCAACCACAACAATTAGAAGCAACGCTAGGGTACTGTTCCCCGTTCACACCCCGCTCCTTCTCTCCTTCCTGGCAGAATCTATCAGAGATAAAACACTGGAATCTAAAAGGGTGTAAAAATACAACATCACAAAGGGCCTTAAAGGGAAAAACACAAGATAAATGTTTAACAAGACAGAGGGAGAGAGAGAATGGAAAAGGAAGTGTGTGTGTGTTCATGTGTGTCTGCATGCGTGTGTGTGTGTGAGTGAGGGGGGGGTAGATAGAGAGTGGTTGCACATCATGCCCTGAGACATAGAAGACAAATGAATCCTTGGGAGACGGAACATCAATAGTAACTGGGGTTATTTGTTGTTAAATATACATTAAAAAAACATTTTACCGTGTGTGTGAGTTTTTCGCCTGGAGGTATATGACTTTAAATTGTAGCCTGGGCACTATTATTTCATAGCTGCACGGCCGTTGGGGCATGTGGATTTCCATCGGATTCCATTGAAAAAAGTTAAATTAGAAAGTGTATAATTAGGAAGAAAGATAAGAAATGGAGAGAATTGCTCAGAAATAGTCACTCTGAAATGTATAATGGTCACATACGTTAATACACTGACAAGTACACAACAGGCACGTATGCACAAGGGACACAAACTTACCAAATGATTGGTGCAGAATGGAATAGCTATGACACATTCCAATATACGTGGTACTATTTTGGATCTGTTTACTGTTACAAAGTGACACTAATGAAATACAATACAGCAAATGTTGTCAGAGGTAGGTTATGGATTAGAAGATGCCCAATAAAAAGGTAGGCCTACACTGCGCAGATGAATCAACAATAAATGTTCCTCACTTACCCTAAACCCTGAGGAGAGAGTCAGCCATCGCTGGTTCAAAGGTTCAAAGGTCACGCCACCACTTGGCAGTCCTAGTCTCCTTAAAAACCCACCACACGCAATTTATCCTTGTGCTTTTCAGAACACTGTCCGGACACAGACAAGTAGGGCTTATGTTCTTATCATATTCTTCCCTTCATCACTGCTTGTTGTTCAATCACCATACAGGTCAGTACTACGGCTATGGAGAGAGAGAGAGGGCCCGTACTGCAGTGGGGGCTAGGAAAACACACACGGCCCAGCCTCCGTCCACTGTTCTGCTCCGCTCCAGATTCTCCTGGAGCACAGTCAACAGGGGCTTAGGCCACGGAAGGGGAGAGAGACTGATGGAGAGAAAGACAGACAGACAGGGAGAGATAGATAGATGGAGAGAGAGAGGGGGGATAGAAACACAGACAGGAAGAGAGAGAGGGTGAGGGAGAAACTCAAGCTTGCATTTACTGAACCCCACACCAACCAGAGTGAGTGAACAATATGAGGGGATTAGCTTGACTACAGTTCCTGGTCCAGGGGGAAACCTCATGTGCTTTTTATTTCAGAAACTTCTCATTATTATTCGCCCATTTTATAACCCCTCTCTGTTTACGCTATGTAATAGTAGATTTTGCAATAACGTGTTTTATGGTAACACGTATCAAAGTACAGACCACAAGAGCTGGGCAACAAAAAATACTAAATAAATATTAACAGATAATAAAACATAACATATTCAACAATGAACAAGAACATGTTTCATTGCATATTTCAGTCAAAGCAATGCTATTTGATGGTATCATGACTGGGCTTCATGTCTTTTATATACAAAAACAACTCTTTAGCACTTTTATGTAAATAGACTTACACTACGAGACTCGATCCACGTTCAAACACAAAGATATGCAATGATAACCCCACTTGTAAATCAAACGCTGCTTGTTAATTGAATGCTAACTTCCTAGAAGATGAGAAATGACGTGTAACACCACAATAGCTGTGTACACCACACTGTGTACATATCATATCTCAGAGCCTGGGTGATAGAAATTCCGAGACAGCTCATGTACATATTTGCACACAAACACAAAGTCCCTGTAGTGTTAACCACCTCTTGCAGCCCACTCTGCATTAGCGCATTAGTCTAGCGACGCCGCCGCAGCGTGAGTAACAAATGTGCCATTAGAAGCACTTTTTACAAGGAGGCACTCATCTCCCAATTAGCCTAATGTTGGCCCTCTCGTTCCCATGTATTTTCCAGCACTGCCCCTCCACCCATCCCCAAGTAATACCTCATTAATCCCTCGCCCCGTTCCTCCTCCCTCCCGAGGTATGACAGATCACCCTGTCACTACACATCCCAGAGTCCTTTAAACAATGCGGATAAACCTCCGTTTGTGAGGTTAATGACAATTAAACAATAATTACAGCAGAGAAGCGGCAGTAGGATACACACTTAATCTAGTGGACGGCCCCTCTTCCCCCTCTACATTATTAGTTTATCCACCGTGTCCGTGTCACTCGGAATTAATCCGCCCGACGACGGCTGTGTTTATTTATCTTGCAAACCGTTGGCTCGCTAGCGGCGTTCCCCGGTAATGTTTGCTAGTAGCGGAGGTGCCCGGGTGTTGTCGGGGGCGCCCGGCCCAGCAACCTGCCTGGTTAAATTATGGCTGACAGGAGAAGATGAACAAATGATGGCCTTGTTATGGGGCCGGGGCAACGCTGCCAGATTAAAACAAAACAGGCAATTATACAATTAGCTGTAGCGCTAGTATTAACAGGCTGAGCTGAGAGAGAGAGAGAGGAGCTGGGAGGATTTACATAGAGGACTAGAAGGAAAACATACACATACTTTTCACTAATCATCACCTATCATAACCACTGACCCAGTCTATTTGGCAGGAGAGAGATCCTGCACTCCTCACGCAAGGCAAACAAAGCTAATATCAACCATTAATATCCTATGGGCTGTTAGTACAGTCGACAGTCGTGTTCTGGGGTTTGTGGAATAGGGGGATCTGTGACCCAGATAGAACTAAAGATGTCATAATGGGGGTTATCAGTCTTTCTAGGCTTTATGATAATGCCATTCAATAGACACATACATTATATACAGTAAGTGCATCTTGGCCCTAATAGATGTAGGCTACAATGCATAGGCTGGCTACGCTTGAGGCAGATTCACCAAGGGCAGAGCGATGCAACCAGCCAACCACACGGCTGTATGTATCACCCTATCGCCGCGAAGGAGACTACTGGCTGGCCATGGCGTTGGAGTTGAACCCTGGGAACCACATTGATCCACCAATCGGCTTGCAGTGCCGCGTTCCCCCAGAAGACACCAGGGAATCCCCTATTGATCCCCCTCGGCCGCTCTCTTATCCCCAACGTGAAAAAGAAACTGCCTCTATCCCCACGCTCGCCACTTCAAGGGAGGCTAAGCACGAGTTCCTTGTGATCTGAGAAGGTCTTGAACCTTGTGGCTTCCCTCCTCCATGTTCTGTTTCTCTCCCTCCCTTTCTCCCATTCTTTTTTTCTCTTTCTATCGCTCCATGAATAATGTATTTGGGTAGTGGTGGTGGCGAGAGGGGTGCCATGGGGGATGGGGTTCACAAAAGCTCAGTGCCTGGAGCCATCAAGTCAGAGGGCTAGGGCTGTCTCCAGCCCCTGCTCCGCTCCCATTGGCTCTCTGGTGGCAAGGTCGGAGGTCATTGGTTGAACAACCAGCACCACTTCCTGCATGGTGATGATGGGTCACGGGGGAGAGGGTCGACCCAGACGTGGGCGGAGGACATTTGTAAGGAACCGGTACTCTGCGATCACGCTTAGCTAACACCATGTTCTCATTTAAACTGAATGTTTTGTATGTGAGAGGACACACTTTAAAGATGGCGAACGCTTTACATTATTTTCCGCATTATCCTACATAATTATATCTGATTGGTAAAAGGGCATTTTTAAATGTTTACTTCCAATTGAAATGATACAGTAGTGCTATTAGATAATGGTGTCATGTATTACAATACTCAAAGGAAACAAGAAACTGACACTGAAACAATCAGAAACAGTCTGTCAGAAAGCAGAGAGAGAGAGAGGGAGGACTCATTCGTTCCAACAGGGAGATGGAAGAAGATCAACTACAGAGAGAGAGAGTGGGGGGGGGTGATCTTAAAGGACTCATGATGACCCCCTGAGGGGAGTGAGAGTCAACCAGCCCAGGCCTGGAGAATCATCCTGTTTTCCATATAACATCCCAGCCGCCCCTTAAAAAGACACCCTGACGTCTAAACCAGGTGGGATTCAATAAAAGACTACACATGGCCCTTCTGCTGCGGCACGTTCATCATTCTTATTAGAACTTGGGAGGGGGAGGCAGATCAGATATGGAATCCGGGTTGATGCCTTTTCCATTATTCAATTAAACCCAGGCACTGCAGGTCGTGGTCAATATGATGCTCATCAGTGGCAGTGGCTCTCTCTGCAGTGTGAGTGAATGTGACTGCTTTTTCACTGAGAACCAGACACAGTGATCAAGCAATTCAAGCAGACTAGCCCAGAGATACCCTGGCCCTGCCTCCCTGCCTGGTTGCTCTCCAACCTGATTTAACTCAAGGCTTTGGTAAAATATTCATGACGACGTGTCGGTTGTTGCTTAGGGCGCTAATCGAGTGGAGTGAAATTTATAGTGGTGGTTGCATGCAGGCGGTGTAGGGCCTTTCTACCAGGACAGATAGGGTGAGTCACTCTTTGGCACTCCTTGACATCCAAGTGGCCCAGGGTGAGCTGTTCCCCTCTTTTTCCCAGGGTCTCTCTCTTTCTGCCCCTAAAGAGTGTCGGGTAACCTCTGGTTGTTTTAAAGCTGTCCCTCCGCATCTCTTCAAAGGGAAGGAGGACGGTCCTTTGGCCACAGCCCAGCAGAGGTGCAGATGGGGCGGCACATGGAAGCCATTTCGGGGCCTCTGCGCCGCAGTGGAGCAGAAAAAAAATCTTTGGAGCGGCCCAGGCTTCAGATCAGATCAGAACCTTTCAAGATGCGCCCGCAGCAGTTAAATCTTAGCACCGTCTGGCCGGGCTTGGACCGATCTATTGATTTCGCTGTCTCTTTTCACAAGGCATCCAAGCTAACGTTTTGGCTAGCTAGCCCCGCTGTGCTAAGCAGCCGTATCCTCGGTCTACAGTGTAAAACACAGCGGACCCAGAACGCACCCAGGGGGGACTCCTCTGAGAAGTGAGGGAGCAATAAATGAGAGAAAAGAGAGGGATGAGAGAAAGGAGGGAAGGAGGGAGCGCCTGATGGTTCACATTAATTGAGGATGATTCGTGTGATGTGCAGCGTTTGGACGCGGCCAGGCCGGTCTGTCCTGGGCCTGGGAGACAGATGTGGGGGCCGCTGTTCCTCCTCCAGGGGCTGAAAGGAGCAGTGAGGCGGCTGAGAAATGGCCTGTCTGTCCAGGGGGGTGGAGGGAAGGGGCTGCTTTGGTGTGATGTCCTCCTTTTCTCTCCCTCTTATATCACATCTCCTTTGTCTTGATTACTATTTTGGCAAGGACCACGGGAGGAAAGGTGCATTAACATGTGCTCACCATTTGCTCTGCTCGTTGGCTTACAGTATGTTTCTGTTGTATTCTGATGTATGTATGTGTTGTTTCTGTTCTCCCTCAGTGTAATACCTGTCCCCCCCTCTAACAGCCATTATCCTTAAGCAGTTGACGGAGAGAAACAAATCTGATCTGTTTGAAGATTAGCCCCGCTGGAGCGAGGACAAGTAAAACATTGATACTTGATATTTGTTGCGTTTTCTACCTAATATGGACTAATGACACTTGAGAATGAGGTTCCAACCTTCACTAATCATCAACTTAATCTCATGGTCTGTGTCTGCCCATATCTTACAACAGAGAAAGCCGAGGTGTAATGAATTATAATTTAATACAATTATTCAAAGCCAATAAACATCAACTCCTACGTCTTGCCATTTATGTAAAAATGCACCAAATATGATTTCTTATTCCATTCTTACCTGTGATGAACCACAACTAATTTAATACACAGATAACCAATTCCCTACACAGTGCTCATTGTAAACTGAAATAACTGAGTACGAGACTGACTGATAAAAATAGACAAAAACACACACAATGTACTGACTCCTATCTGCACATGGTGATTTTCCAGTGTCCCCCATCATCATCCTGCAGGAGAGTGGTGTCTATAACACACCATTAGGGGAGCTCTCTGCCTACTGTGTTTTTACTAGGCCAGCATGCAGCAGAGAGAGAGGAGAGAATAAGCTAATGGACTCTTTACTTAATGTGATTAGAGCCATTATTGACATGCTGCCAGGAAGATGCAAGACCATTGACTCAACCCCCACCACTCCTCCACCCCCTTGGTTCCACGGCAGCTCTGTACCCTATTTCACTGCCTGCCTCCCTGCCTACTTCCCTGCCTTGCCCTGCCTGCCTCTCTTCCTGCTTTCACACACAGGGGCCCCTAGACGGGGGGTATGGGGTCCCCAGAGAAGTACTGCACATGTTTTTGTCGTTGTTACTGGGAGTCATTGTAGCATCTCGCAAAATTCCACCACGCTTTACAGCATAGTACACTGTCTTATCAGAGCACACTGGCTTATCAGAGCACACTGGCTTATCAGAGCACACTGGCTTATCAGAGCACACTGGCTTATCAGAGCACACTGGCTTATCAGAGCACACTGCCCCCCGGCAACAAGACATGCATGTAGAAGTAGTGCAGTACATCTGGCTGTTCACTCTAATCCACTTGAAATGACAGAGCAATAACAAGCTGTTAACATGACTGGTCCACCAAGGAACAATAGATCAGATCGATTGTATTGCGTGTTTGACGGGGGAAATCTAATTGTTGCTGTTTGCTTTGAAATGACTAACATGAACAGGCTTCTGTTCAAGTGTCCACGAGGAAAGTAAAAGGTATACTTAAGTAGGAAATTGTCGCCCCCCCCTGTTTCAAATTACAATGGTTCAGCCGCTCTGGTTTTAAATGGCCTCATTGGGATTGTTGCTTGGCATGTGGGTCGGCCCATTCATCTTTGAAGAGGTGGGTGGCACTGTTGCTGCAGTGTGATTTACACTACCCCACCTGAGTGCCAGAACACATCTATCCCTGTGGCACAGCAGTTCACATAGCCAGTGGCGCCTGGAGAATGTGTGTGTGTTCGGTGTGTGCGTGGCGCAAGTATCTGTTAGTATGCATTTGGGCCACAATGTGTGTTTTCTTTTGTATGTTAGTGTACATACTTGGCGTGTGTGTGTGTGTCTCGCAGGGCCCTGTTCCAGGGCCTGTCTACTGTCATAAGTACCATAGTGGTGATTACTTACTGCAAAAATAAACATCATCACCATGTGCCCAGCCTCTCTGCACTGTAACGTATACATGAAGAAACGCTATAGACCATCAAAACACACAAGACCCCCAAAATAAAAGCAAGCACAACATTTTGTCTTGCCATTTGCGTGCGTGTGAGCACATGGAATACATTGGTTGAATAGCTTTAGTTTTGGACGCTTCAAATGAAACCCAAGTGGCTTTGAAAGGTAGAGAGAAACGAAAGACTGGAATGTATCAGGACGCTGATAGAGGAGAGGTTTTAGAAGGCCAGGGGACGCCGGGCGTGGGGAGGTGGAGATTGTGGAGCCCTTGTAGACCTGTGTGTGTATGTGTGTGTTTGAGCCATCCATGCACACACACATCTGGTCTGCAACACGCAACACTACTACTCTCTCTACTTTCTGATTTTCATTGTTCCTCACAGTCTACTAAACCCTCTTCTCCCTGGAGAGCCACTAGCTTCACCATTCCTCCTTCGTTCCCTCGTTCATTCCCCCGCGCTACAATATGTGAAATGACAGGCTGCTATAATACACAGGTTTGTGGTGTGCGTTCCACTCTCTGTGGTTTTCAAGCACTACCTGAAATACTTCAAATGTTCTCCTTTCCCAAACCCCTACATGTGTTTTTATGGCAGACATGTAGTCCACCTTAGCTCTACTGTTCTAGTCTACTCCGGTAGAACTACAGAGCTGCAAAACGAAAGCTGTAATTTTGGTTCAATAGGGAGCCCTGAGAGGGTCATACAGGCCCTTAACAAGTTCATTGTTTCTTTTATTGTTGTGAGGCAGGAACCCAAACCTCTGTGATACCTGGCAGGACCAGAGACGTGACAAGAGGACTGTCAACTCCCCATAACCAGCCGTGTAACTTCCTTTAGTAAATGTTAACTCCGTGACCCTCTGGCCAATCACGGGGCTGCACGGTGGGCGGCGGCCACACAATGTCTGGGGCTGGCCCTGTGACACGGGAGGAAGTGGAGAGGGAGACAGTGTTTGTTCAGAGGGACACATGGGACCACCTGGAAACCGGGTTCCAGGACCAAGGGAGGAAAACATAACCTCCAGAGGTGACGTGTGTGTGTGTGTGTGTGTGTGTGTGTGTGTGTGTGTGTGTGTGTGTGTGTGTGTGTGTGTGTGTGTGTGTGTGTGTGTGTGTGTGTGTGTGTGTGTGTGTGTGTGTGTGTGTGTGGCAATGCGTGCCTGTTAATCAGAAACATAAGCATTTTCATATCAATAAATCCAGTATGAACACACATGTACCGGTATGTAAGTGTGTGTAAGTACATGTATGTGTGTGTAAGTACACGTCTGTGAGTGACTGGGTGTAATGTAATACTATCCCCCATTGTTTGGGTCTGTCTCGTCTGGCGGTGCTGTGTAGTTCAGTGCAGGGACTATCGATCCCTGGCCCTGTGGTCTAAGGGTTCCTGTCAGTAAACTCATTGAGCCGGGGCACCCTCTGTTCCCCCCCTCTGCCCCCACATAGCTACAAGCTAAACAGCCATCACAGAAACTCAATACGGCCAGACAAGTCCTGCTAGCCAGTACCTTCCCTCCCGCTAGGTCCCGCGAGGCTAACGCTAAGTCAATTCAGACGTGTAGCATCTCACACCAGTCTGAACCTGTTGTTGCCAGGGCTAGCGTGTTAGCGCTAATATGTCTCTCCATACAAATTACAAGCCGGGGGAAGAGGGACCAGATGCAATAAATATGGATTAGCTAATGTCCAGGTCCTCTCAGGTCTGTCGGGGTGGCTAGTGTTAGTGTTAGCGATAGCCGCTAAAGGAACTTGTCTGTCTGCGGCTTAGAGGTGGCGGGGAGAGGGGAAGTGAAGCCTCACGGGAGCTCCTGGTGAGTTCTGGGAAATGAACTCCCTGCTTCCTTTAAATATACTGTCTAATGTAAATGGGGAGAGGAGGAGAGAGAGGAGGGTAGATATCATTTAGAAAACAATTAGTGGATAATGGAAGAGAGGATGAGGTGATGGTGTTTTTTATTTTAATATTGACTAGCCGGCGGGTTGGTGGGTTTATGGGTCAAATGTCGTGCTGCTCACCTTGTCTGAGTTGTGTGTGATTGATTCTATTACGGTGGTATGGCTGGTCTGTGTGTACGGCGGGACCCTGACAGAGAGAGCAGGATGGGAGCACAGCTTAGGATGAAAGGAGAGGTGGAGGGATGGAGGGAGAGGTGAGGATGAGGTCGGGGGGGGGGGGGGGGGGGGGGGGCAACGTTTCCACTATAACACAATGGACATATATTGATCTAGCTTGTTCACAAATCAGATTTCCCACCTTCTGGTATCTGTCTAGGTGTTTTAGTTGTTCAGGGGAATGTCTGTAAACGCATCTCCTCCTAATGTAAATTCATCCAAACTCAATACAGGTCAATGAAAATATAGCCAAGAATATCTTCCACTTTTTCTTTTCTTTGTTACTTTGTTTTGGTAGTTTCACCAAGAGCTTAGCTTGATTTAGGAGGTTTTAGTAGCGGTGCTATAGAGAACATATGGCTCGATTCTAGTCAGGAATCACACCGTGTCAACACATCACAGCCCAAATGAATCATCTGGGAATCTGTGTATGTGTCATGACACATTTGGTACGTGTATGAACTCTATTAGAGTCAGAAGTCGTGTGGAGTCATAGGCCCTCACTGGATACATGGCTGGAAGCCCATTGGCTGAGGTACCAAGCACTGCTTGTCCCTCACTGGCACCCTTAGCTCATGTCTGACTGCCACTTTTAGCTTTCCTGTCATGGAAGCCAAAGACAAAATACCAATTGACCTTAAATGGACAATAAAGTTTTTTGGAACATGACGTGACTGGCTAGCTAAGTGGTACTGAGTTGATTTGACAACTGGTCTGGGGCCAGTGAAAGTAAATGAGGGCTTAGTGACAGTAAGCTATTTTAATCTCTGATCTAAGGACAGTTTGTACATACTCCTACAGATGAGGAGGGACCTCTGTGTGCAGGTGGTTGACTTTGGAGAAAAGTACAAGGTTTGGAGAGATAAAAAACAATTCCCAAATGATAATTGAGTCTCTCATTCTCACACACACACACACACACACACACACACACACACACACACACACACACACACACACACACACACACACACACACACACACACACAGGGTATGTTGGGCCAGGTCTGGCTATGTGTGTGCCGTTGGCAGCCCCTCTGGGCAGATGTGGGGTGTGTGCCAGGGGCGTGCAGTGAGAGAGGGCCAGTGTGCCCCTGGCACAGCGTGCTAGCTGCTTTGAAGTGGAGGGGCAGTGAGCCGTACAGCGATGGGGCCATGTAATCCCTTTAAACACCATGGAGAAATACAAGGACCCCTTTCTGACTGTCTGTATGTCTGTCCAACTGACTGACTGTCTGTCTGTGTGTCTGTCTGACTCAAAAGGCTCTGAAGGCCAGCAGGTGTGTCCACAGGTACAAGCATATGGGAGCCGGTGCTAACCGTGACGCCACACACACACACACACACACTTCAACACGCTGAGCTGCATTGCTTAGTGAAAGTCAGTCTCCCCGTCAGGTTTTGTCTGGCTGGTGGGTTGGTTGACAGTCAGGGGGCATTCTTCAGAGGGTAGGTCAGCATCAGGCCTGTAGCACAGCAGCCATGTAAGGTGCACCGTTAGACTGCATTCCTCCTGACCCAGCTCTCTCTCTCTCTCTCTCTCTCACACACACACACACACACACACACACACACACTAGGACGCATACACACACACACTCTCTCTCTCATCTCCTCAAACACCTCAACCCTTGCCAACACATAAACACAAACATATAGACATTATTTTGTTTGGCGTGTGAACGGTACGAGGCAAACAAAGCTGCTTGGCTCTGGTTTCTCCCTAAATGCTATACTTCTCTCCTACACGTCCTATATGGAACGTCTTGAGTTCGAAACAACCATGAGAGAGAGTTTGGTTCTGGGTCTGGTGGTCATTACAGCTTGGCAGGTTTACCTGGGAGGAAAACATTCCTGCTCTACAATCTCGGTGTGTGTGTGTATGTGTGTGTGTGTGTGTGTGTGAGTGTGTGTCTCTCAAGTCTGTTCATGACCTCACGATATGGTCACAGAGCAGAGACAAACATGTCGAAGATATCTGGAAATATACTGTATACGGGTCTATAATACCTTTACATTGACCCTTGATATGAGCCTACAATTGGCTCCATATGTTTTTTATGTGTCAATACTGATGTACTTGAGAACTCCATAAAAACCACAGGACTGAATCCATGTAAGTTGAATCTTTCAAGCCAAATTAGTATTGGAAAGTGACCTCAGGCTCATTGTCAAAGCATGATGTATTTTTATGCATGTGTGGTTTAGGTTTATCCTCATCACTATCCCATTACATATTTCTATAATATCTAGATTATATCATATTGAAACACATAATCATACATATTTACTTGACAAATTGTCTAATGACCCATCTGACTCTTTCCTTAACCCTGCTAGCTGGTTCCTAACAGACTAAAGTAGCTCTCTGTCACACTGCTGGAATTATTTATGACCCAAGATCCCATGGCTGGGTCAACCACAGCACCCATTCACCCAACAGTCTAACCGGCACTATCAACTAATAATTCTACTCCCTGCTCTCTGGGGGGGGCGGTTGTGTTTTGTGTGAGGAGAGAGAAAGACGGAGTCACTGAAGCACACGGTGGTGGAAAGGAAAAGAGAGGGAGGGAGGGATGAGAGGGGGGGCTAAAGTGAAAAGTCATGCCAAGGTGCAGAGGGGGCCTCTACAGTCCACAGGGAACGATGGCTACATCTACGGATAGTACTCAAGTGCTATTAAACACTCCTTCTTTCTCTCATTCCATCCCTCCATCCCCCTTTCTCCTTCTCTCTCTACTAACTCCCCAGGTCCGGGCTAGGTACAAATGGCTATTTGCTGTACAACTCCCACAACATGTTTGTGTCTGCTAGCACAAGACCCTAACAGCGTGTAAAACACAAAGAGACAGAGAGAGGGCCCTTTTCTCTATTCACAAATGTCCCCGCGGAACACAAAAGCTTTCTGAATGGAGAATGGAGATGTCAAAGTGCTATTAGGACGGCCATGCTGAAAGAGAAGCACAGACAAGAGTCTCCCCTGTCAATAGAACCTTAATGCGCCAAGGAGCTCCGGAAGAGCCATTGTGTGTGTTTGTGTGTGTGTGTGTGTGTGTTTGTGTGTCATTTTAGCCTAGTGAACGTAGAGTATGGACACTCTCTCGCTCACACACACACGCCCCCACATCGACATAAACACACCTCACACACACACACACACACACAGTCCCATCACTTTTTAAAGACACATTCAAAGGGAATAGATGATCCCCTGCAGAGAGAGTCCTAACTGATCAAAACAAAGAAACAGATTTTAAACTGCAGCCTTCAGATAAATCTACCTTCCAATCACAACGCAACGTTCCACAAACTGCAACAAAAAATCACCTTTAAATAAGAGGAAGTAGCTGCTGAGGCAAGACACAATTTATTTTATTACAGCTTTTTTTTGTCTCACATTCCCTTCTGATGTCGTGGTGAGAGTACGGCTAAATTAAGAAGTAGGCATTAAAAGGGGGTGGTAATGGACTGTCTCCATTAAAGGGATGATCATGGTTGTGTGATGGTTGTGTCAGGCTTGCTAGCTGTTGCCTGCTGGGCCTCTCCCGGCGGATGCTAACATGTCTGAACTGAACAACAGTAGACATACAGTAGACAAGGCTTTCATTCTCTCTCACACCTATAGCAAGCTGTCTGTCAGCATCACAGTGTGTGTGTGTGTGTGTGTGTGTGTGTGTGTGTGTGTGCGTGCGTGCGTGCGTGCGTGCGTGCGTGCGTGCGTGCGTGCGTGCGTGCGTGCGTGCGTGCGTGTGGAGACAGACATATTTCTCTCCTCTAATTAGTGGAAGGGAGTCCTAGGGGCAATCAGTGTTCGGGGTTAATGAGAGCTGGAGCGGAAAGGAGAGGCAGAGCAGGGAGGGGTGCGTTGGTACCCCTCGTTGGTAACACTCGTACCCCTCTCATCATGCTGTCACCCTAAAGGGGCTTTACCCTAGCAGCGGCTCTCTGTAGCGCTGTGACAGATCACACACTCACGCGTGTCGAGTCTCTCTCTCTCCCTCCCTCAAAGAGAGGCTCACTCACTCCTCTTTCACTGTAACAAAAAGAAAGAAGACAGAAGCTCTGGCAAGATGCACCGTCTCCTCTCCTCCTTTTCCCTCCATCACCCAGATGTGACAGCAAGACGCAGGCCTGATTCTGACGCGTGGGAAAAGGAAGTGTGCAGCGGGCGAGAGAGAGAGAGTGCTCGGGGCGAGAGAGGGAAAGACTGCAATGTAACGTCAATAATATTTCTCTTTTAGGTTTTGTTTTGTCTTTCATACCATGTGATGTGTCTTCTCAGTCAGGTTGAGACTGGTCTACTATTATTGCTTTAATGTGATGTGTCTTCTCAGTCAGGTTGAGACTGGTCTACTACTATTGCTTTAATGTGATGTGTCTTCTCAGTCAGGTTGAGACTGGTCTACTACTATTGCTTTAATGTGATGTGTCTTCTCAGTCAGGTTGAGACTGGTCTACTACTATTGCTTTAATGTAATGTGTCTTCTCAGTCAGGTTGAGACTGGTCTACTACTATTGTCTTCAATGTGATGTGTCTTCTCAGTCAGGTTGAGACTGGTCTACTACTATTGCTTTAATGTGATGTGTCTTCTCAGTCAGGTTGAGACTGGTCTACTACTATTGCTTTAATGTGATGTGTCTTCTCAGTCAGGTTGAGACTGGTCTACTACTATTGCTTTAATGTGATGTGTCTTCTCAGTCAGGTTGAGGCTGGTCTACTATTTCTTTAATGTGATGTGTCTTCTCAGTCAGGTTGAGACTGGTCTACTACTATTGCTTTAATGTGATGTGTCTTCTCAGTCAGGTTCAGACTGGTCTACTACTATTGCTTTAATGTGATGTGTCTTCTCAGTCAGGTTGAGACTGGTCTACTATTTCTTTAATGTGATGTGTCTTCTCAGTCAGGTTGAGACTGGTCTACTACTATTGTATTCCATGTGATGTGTCTTCTCAGTCAGGTTGAGACTGGTCTACTACTATTGCTTTAATGTGATGTGTCTTCTCAGTCAGGTTGAGACTGGTCTACTACTACTGCTTTAATGTGATGTGTCTTCTCAGTCAGGTTGAGACTGGTCTACTACTATTGCTTTAATGTGATGTGTCTTCTCAGTCAGGTTGAGACTGGTCTACTACTATTGCTTTAATGTGATGTGTCTTCTCAGTCAGGTTGAGACTGGTCTACTACTATTGCTTTAATGTAATGTGTCTTCTCAGTCAGGTTGAGACTGGTCTACTACTATTGTCTTCCATGTGATGTGTCTTCTCAGTCAGGTTGAGACTGGTCTACTACTATTGCTTTAATGTGATGTGTCTTCTCAGTCAGGTTGAGACTGGTCTACTACTATTGCTTTAATGTGATGTGTCTTCTCAGTCAGGTTGAGACTGGTCTACTACTATTGTCTTCCATGTGATGTGTCTTCTCAGTCAGGTTGAGACTGGTCTACTACTATTGCTTTAATGTGATGTGTCTTCTCAGTCAGGTTGAGACTGGTCTACTACTATTGCTTTAATGTAATGTGTCTTCTCAGTCAGGTTGAGACTGGTCTACTACTATTGTCTTCCATGTGATGTGTCTTCTCAGTCAGGTTGAGACTGGTCTACTACTATTGCTTTAATGTGATGTGTCTTCTCAGTCAGGTTGAGACTGGTCTACTACTATTGCTTTAATGTGATGTGTCTTCTCAGTCAGGTTGAGACTGGTCTACTACTATTGCTTTAATGTGATGTGTCTTCTCAGTCAGGTTGAGACTGGTCTACTACTATTGTCTTCCATGTGATGTGTCTTCTCAGTCAGGTTGAGACTGGTCTACTACTATTGCTTTAATGTGATGTGTCTTCTCAGTCAGGTTGAGACTGGTCTACTACTATTGCTTTAATGTGATGTGTCTTCTCAGTCAGGTTGAGGCTGGTCTACTATTTCTTTAATGTGATGTGTCTTCTCAGTCAGGTTGAGACTGGTCTACTACTATTGCTTTAATGTGATGTGTCTTCTCAGTCAGGTTCAGACTGGTCTACTACTATTGCTTTAATGTGATGTGTCTTCTCAGTCAGGTTGAGACTGGTCTACTACTATTGCTTTAATGTGATGTGTCTTCTCAGTCAGGTTGAGACTGGTCTACTATTTCTTTAATGTGATGTGTCTTCTCAGTCAGGTTGAGACTGGTCTACTACTATTGTATTCCATGTGATGTGTCTTCTCAGTCAGGTTGAGACTGGTCTACTACTATTGCTTTAATGTGATGTGTCTTCTCAGTCAGGTTGAGACTGGTCTACTACTATTGCTTTAATGTGATGTGTCTTCTCAGTCAGGTTGAGACTGGTCTACTACTATTGCTTTAATGTGATGTGTCTTCTCAGTCAGGTTGAGACTGGTCTACTACTATTGCTTTAATGTGATGTGTCTTCTCAGTCAGGTTGAGACTGGTCTACTACTATTGCTTTAATGTGATGTGTCTTCTCAGTCAGGTTGAGACTGGTCTACTACTATTGCTTTAATGTGATGTGTCTTCTCAGTCAGGTTGAGACTGGTCTACTACTATAGCTTTAATGTGATGTGTCTTCTCAGTCAGGTTGAGACTGGTCTACTACTATTGTATTCCATGTGATGTGTCTTCTCAGTCAGGTTGAGACTGGTCTACTACTATTGCTTTAATGTGATGTGTCTTCTCAGTCAGGTTGAGACTGGTCTACTACTATTGTCTTCCATGTGATGTGTCTTCTCAGTCAGGTTGAGACTGGTCTACTACTATTGCTTTAATGTGATGTGTCTTCTCAGTCAGGTTGAGACTGGTCTACTATTTCTTTAATGTGATGTGTCTTCTCAGTCAGGTTGAGACTGGTCTACTACTATTGTCTTCCATGTGATGTGTCTTCTCAGTCAGGTTGAGACTGGTCTACTACTATTGCTTTAATGTGATGTGTCTTCTCAGTCAGGTTGAGACTGGTCTACTACTATTGCTTTAATGTGATGTGTCTTCTCAGTCAGGTTGAGACTGGTCTACTACTATTGCTTTAATGTGATGTGTCTTCTCAGTCAGGTTGAGACTGGTCTACTACTATTGTCTTCCATGTGATGTGTCTTCTCAGTCAGGTTGAGACTGGTCTACTACTATTGCTTTAATGTGATGTGTCTTCTCAGTCAGGTTGAGACTGGTCTACTACTATTGCTTTAATGTGATGTGTCTTCTCAGTCAGGTTGAGGCTGGTCTACTATTTCTTTAATGTGATGTGTCTTCTCAGTCAGGTTGAGACTGGTCTACTACTATTGCTTTAATGTGATGTGTCTTCTCAGTCAGGTTCAGACTGGTCTACTACTATTGCTTTAATGTGATGTGTCTTCTCAGTCAGGTTGAGACTGGTCTACTACTATTGCTTTAATGTGATGTGTCTTCTCAGTCAGGTTGAGACTGGTCTACTATTTCTTTAATGTGATGTGTCTTCTCAGTCAGGTTGAGACTGGTCTACTACTATTGTATTCCATGTGATGTGTCTTCTCAGTCAGGTTGAGACTGGTCTACTACTATTGCTTTAATGTGATGTGTCTTCTCAGTCAGGTTGAGACTGGTCTACTACTATTGCTTTAATGTGATGTGTCTTCTCAGTCAGGTTGAGACTGGTCTACTACTATTGCTTTAATGTGATGTGTCTTCTCAGTCAGGTTGAGACTGGTCTACTACTATTGCTTTAATGTGATGTGTCTTCTCAGTCAGGTTGAGACTGGTCTACTACTATTGCTTTAATGTGATGTGTCTTCTCAGTCAGGTTGAGACTGGTCTACTACTATTGCTTTAATGTGATGTGTCTTCTCAGTCAGGTTGAGACTGGTCTACTACTATAGCTTTAATGTGATGTGTCTTCTCAGTCAGGTTGAGACTGGTCTACTACTATTGTATTCCATGTGATGTGTCTTCTCAGTCAGGTTGAGACTGGTCTACTACTATTGCTTTAATGTGATGTGTCTTCTCAGTCAGGTTGAGACTGGTCTACTACTACTGCTTTAATGTGATGTGTCTTCTCAGTCAGGTTGAGACTGGTCTACTACTATTGCTTTAATGTGATGTGTCTTCTCAGTCAGGTTGAGACTGGTCTACTACTATTGCTTTAATGTGATGTGTCTTCTCAGTCAGGTTGAGACTGGTCTACTACTATTGCTTTAATGTAATGTGTCTTCTCAGTCAGGTTGAGACTGGTCTACTACTATTGTCTTCCATGTGATGTGTCTTCTCAGTCAGGTTGAGACTGGTCTACTACTATTGCTTTAATGTGATGTGTCTTCTCAGTCAGGTTGAGACTGGTCTACTACTATTGCTTTAATGTGATGTGTCTTCTCAGTCAGGTTGAGACTGGTCTACTACTATTGCTTTAATGTGATGTGTCTTCTCAGTCAGGTTGAGACTGGTCTACTACTATTGTCTTCCATGTGATGTGTCTTCTCAGTCAGGTTGAGACTGGTCTACTACTATTGCTTTAATGTGATGTGTCTTCTCAGTCAGGTTGAGACTGGTCTACTACTATTGCTTTAATGTGATGTGTCTTCTCAGTCAGGTTGAGGCTGGTCTACTATTTCTTTAATGTGATGTGTCTTCTCAGTCAGGTTGAGACTGGTCTACTACTATTGCTTTAATGTGATGTGTCTTCTCAGTCAGGTTCAGACTGGTCTACTACTATTGCTTTAATGTGATGTGTCTTCTCAGTCAGGTTGAGACTGGTCTACTACTATTGCTTTAATGTGATGTGTCTTCTCAGTCAGGTTGAGACTGGTCTACTATTTCTTTAATGTGATGTGTCTTCTCAGTCAGGTTGAGACTGGTCTACTACTATTGTATTCCATGTGATGTGTCTTCTCAGTCAGGTTGAGACTGGTCTACTACTATTGCTTTAATGTGATGTGTCTTCTCAGTCAGGTTGAGACTGGTCTACTACTATTGCTTTAATGTGATGTGTCTTCTCAGTCAGGTTGAGACTGGTCTACTACTATTGCTTTAATGTGATGTGTCTTCTCAGTCAGGTTGAGACTGGTCTACTACTATTTCTTTAATGTGATGTGTCTTCTCAGTCAGGTTGAGACTGGTCTACTACTATAGCTTTAATGTGATGTGTCTTCTCAGTCAGGTTGAGACTGGTCTACTACTATAGCTTTAATGTGATGTGTCTTCTCAGTCAGGTTGAGACTGGTCTACTATTGCTTTAATGTGATGTGTCTTCTCAGTCAGGTTGAGACTGGTCTACTATTGCTTTAATGTGATGTGTCTTCTCAGTCAGGTTGAGACTGGTCTACTACTATTTCTTTAATGTGATGTGTCTTCTCAGTCAGGTTGAGACTGGTCTACTACTATTGCTTTAATGTGATGTGTCTTCTCAGTCAGGTTGAGACTGGTCTACTACTATTGCTTTAATGTGATGTGTCTTCTCAGTCAGGTTGAGACTGGTCTACTACTATAGCTTTAATGTGATGTGTCTTCTCAGTCAGGTTGAGACTGGTCTACTACTATTGTATTCCATGTGATGTGTCTTCTCAGTCAGGTTGAGACTGGTCTACTACTATTGCTTTAATGTGATGTGTCTTCTCAGTCAGGTTGAGACTGGTCTACTACTACTGCTTTAATGTGATGTGTCTTCTCAGTCAGGTTGAGACTGGTCTACTACTATTGCTTTAATGTGATGTGTCTTCTCAGTCAGGTTGAGACTGGTCTACTACTATTGCTTTAATGTGATGTGTCTTCTCAGTCAGGTTGAGACTGGTCTACTACTATTGCTTTAATGTAATGTGTCTTCTCAGTCAGGTTGAGACTGGTCTACTACTATTGTCTTCCATGTGATGTGTCTTCTCAGTCAGGTTGAGACTGGTCTACTACTATTGCTTTAATGTGATGTGTCTTCTCAGTCAGGTTGAGACTGGTCTACTACTATTGCTTTAATGTGATGTGTCTTCTCAGTCAGGTTGAGACTGGTCTACTACTATTGCTTTAATGTGATGTGTCTTCTCAGTCAGGTTGAGACTGGTCTACTACTATTGTCTTCCATGTGATGTGTCTTCTCAGTCAGGTTGAGACTGGTCTACTACTATTGCTTTAATGTGATGTGTCTTCTCAGTCAGGTTGAGACTGGTCTACTACTATTGCTTTAATGTGATGTGTCTTCTCAGTCAGGTTGAGGCTGGTCTACTATTTCTTTAATGTGATGTGTCTTCTCAGTCAGGTTGAGACTGGTCTACTACTATTGCTTTAATGTGATGTGTCTTCTCAGTCAGGTTCAGACTGGTCTACTACTATTGCTTTAATGTGATGTGTCTTCTCAGTCAGGTTGAGACTGGTCTACTACTATTGCTTTAATGTGATGTGTCTTCTCAGTCAGGTTGAGACTGGTCTACTATTTCTTTAATGTGATGTGTCTTCTCAGTCAGGTTGAGACTGGTCTACTACTATTGTATTCCATGTGATGTGTCTTCTCAGTCAGGTTGAGACTGGTCTACTACTATTGCTTTAATGTGATGTGTCTTCTCAGTCAGGTTGAGACTGGTCTACTACTATTGCTTTAATGTGATGTGTCTTCTCAGTCAGGTTGAGACTGGTCTACTACTATTGCTTTAATGTGATGTGTCTTCTCAGTCAGGTTGAGACTGGTCTACTACTATTTCTTTAATGTGATGTGTCTTCTCAGTCAGGTTGAGACTGGTCTACTACTATTGCTTTAATGTGATGTGTCTTCTCAGTCAGGTTGAGACTGGTCTACTACTATAGCTTTAATGTGATATGTCTTCTCAGTCAGGTTGAGACTGGTCTACTATTGCTTTAATGTGATGTGTCTTCTCAGTCAGGTTGAGACTGGTCTACTATTGCTTTAATGTGATGTGTCTTCTCAGTCAGGTTGAGACTGGTCTACTACTATTTCTTTAATGTGATGTGTCTTCTCAGTCAGGTTGAGACTGGTCTACTACTATTGCTTTAATGTGATGTGTCTTCTCAGTCAGGTTGAGACTGGTCTACTACTATTGCTTTAATGTGATGTGTCTTCTCAGTCAGGTTGAGACTGGTCTACTACTATAGCTTTAATGTGATGTGTCTTCTCAGTCAGGTTGAGACTGGTCTACTACTATTGTATTCCATGTGATGTGTCTTCTCAGTCAGGTTGAGACTGGTCTACTACTATTGCTTTAATGTGATGTGTCTTCTCAGTCAGGTTGAGACTGGTCTACTACTACTGCTTTAATGTGATGTGTCTTCTCAGTCAGGTTGAGACTGGTCTACTACTATTGCTTTAATGTGATGTGTCTTCTCAGTCAGGTTGAGACTGGTCTACTACTATTGCTTTAATGTGATGTGTCTTCTCAGTCAGGTTGAGACTGGTCTACTACTATTGCTTTAATGTAATGTGTCTTCTCAGTCAGGTTGAGACTGGTCTACTACTATTGTCTTCCATGTGATGTGTCTTCTCAGTCAGGTTGAGACTGGTCTACTACTATTGCTTTAATGTGATGTGTCTTCTCAGTCAGGTTGAGACTGGTCTACTACTATTGCTTTAATGTGATGTGTCTTCTCAGTCAGGTTGAGACTGGTCTACTACTATTGCTTTAATGTGATGTGTCTTCTCAGTCAGGTTGAGACTGGTCTACTACTATTGTCTTCCATGTGATGTGTCTTCTCAGTCAGGTTGAGACTGGTCTACTACTATTGCTTTAATGTGATGTGTCTTCTCAGTCAGGTTGAGACTGGTCTACTACTATTGCTTTAATGTGATGTGTCTTCTCAGTCAGGTTGAGGCTGGTCTACTATTTCTTTAATGTGATGTGTCTTCTCAGTCAGGTTGAGACTGGTCTACTACTATTGCTTTAATGTGATGTGTCTTCTCAGTCAGGTTCAGACTGGTCTACTACTATTGCTTTAATGTGATGTGTCTTCTCAGTCAGGTTGAGACTGGTCTACTACTATTGCTTTAATGTGATGTGTCTTCTCAGTCAGGTTGAGACTGGTCTACTATTTCTTTAATGTGATGTGTCTTCTCAGTCAGGTTGAGACTGGTCTACTACTATTGTATTCCATGTGATGTGTCTTCTCAGTCAGGTTGAGACTGGTCTACTACTATTGCTTTAATGTGATGTGTCTTCTCAGTCAGGTTGAGACTGGTCTACTACTATTGCTTTAATGTGATGTGTCTTCTCAGTCAGGTTGAGACTGGTCTACTACTATTGCTTTAATGTGATGTGTCTTCTCAGTCAGGTTGAGACTGGTCTACTACTATTTCTTTAATGTGATGTGTCTTCTCAGTCAGGTTGAGACTGGTCTACTACTATTGCTTTAATGTGATGTGTCTTCTCAGTCAGGTTGAGACTGGTCTACTACTATAGCTTTAATGTGATATGTCTTCTCAGTCAGGTTGAGACTGGTCTACTATTGCTTTAATGTGATGTGTCTTCTCAGTCAGGTTGAGACTGGTCTACTATTGCTTTAATGTGATGTGTCTTCTCAGTCAGGTTGAGACTGGTCTACTACTATTTCTTTAATGTGATGTGTCTTCTCAGTCAGGTTGAGACTGGTCTACTACTATTGCTTTAATGTGATGTGTCTTCTCAGTCAGGTTGAGACTGGTCTACTACTATAGCTTTAATGTGATATGTCTTCTCAGTCAGGTTGAGACTGGTCTACTATTGCTTTAATGTGATGTGTCTTCTCAGTCAGGTTGAGACTGGTCTACTATTGCTTTAATGTGATGTGTCTTCTCAGTCAGGTTGAGACTGGTCTACTACTATTTCTTTAATGTGATGTGTCTTCTCAGTCAGGTTGAGACTGGTCTACTACTATTGCTTTAATGTGATGTGTCTTCTCAGTCAGGTTGAGACTGGTCTACTACTATAGCTTTAATGTATAGTTATTCTCATTAATGTTGTAGTTGCTGTTAATAGTAATCCCATTTCCACCACTACTATTAGTATTGATGCCTTATTGCTGTTGGTCCCACCATGTTTTGTTATATGTCTACTTTGACAATGTAAGTCATTTAACTTGCCATGTCAATAAAGTCTACTGAATTGAATTGAAAGAGGGATGGAGAGAGAAAGAGCGAGGCCATGGCGGCCCTGGCATCTGTCGGCTCTCATTTGGTGTGCAGCAGCGCTGGTGGGAGAAACACAGCCCCTTCCAGATGTCCCCACGACTTGCCGATGAAGTGGCGAGATGAGCAGTGTTGACTACTGTACAAGACGCTATCTTCACCCCTTCACTTGTCACCCCCCCCAACTCAAACATACACTACCCCGGCCAACAAACCTGAGATGCACACTCCTTATCTGGCCCAGCTGACATATAGGCCTGTCATCATGTCACACACAGAGACATAAACGCAGGCGCACGCACGCATGCACACACACACACACACGCACGCACGCACGCACGCACACACACACATACACGCACACACAGCCCTGTCATCTTACTGGTGTTCACTGTCAGGAAATGAATTATGGGCAACGGGCAGGTGGAGGTTGACTGTCCAAACCCTCCTCCGAATCCCTTTCTTCCTTCCTTTATCTCTATCCCCCTCTCCCTGTCTTGCCCTTCCAGTACCTGCCCTGCTCCACGCTCTCCTCTCTCCTGTCCTCTCAGTGGCTGGGGTGACCTGGGGCGGACACAGGGAAATGGATCCAGTATGGTGGCTAATTTACCTGTCACTCCCATCAGCCCTCACTGGACTGACGGGGCCACTCACTCCACATCAGGACGGGGTGAGGAGGGGGTGAGGAGGGGGTGGGGGTTACTGCATTATTAATGAAGGCAGTGCCATTGAAGACATTTATACGCTACAGCAACACTAAACCACTGGCGCCTCACCTTGGATCACAAACACAAGCCATGATGATTTAGATAGGCACAGAGCACATTAGCAATACAGCTAAAGTCACATGACACCAGTGGTGGATAGCCTCAATCTCAATACACTTTGTCAAGCGCATAGGCAGGGTCATTTAATTTTGTGTGTTGAGTTCACACACTTTATCAAAGCATATCTTTTCCAGTTATTTTTTGTTTCACTGGAAAGATAATTGTATTTGTAATAAATGTTTCACAGCCTTTGATTTGTTTTTCATTATTGTGAAATCATTACAACTTGTAAAACATTATGAGGGCAGGCATCAAATCTCTCTCTCTCTCTCTCTCTCTCTCTCTCTCTCTCTCTCTCTCTCTAACCTCTCTCTCTCTAACCTCTCTCTCTCTCTCTCTCTCTCTCTAACCTCTCTCTCTCTAACCTCTCTCTCTTTAACCTCTCTCTCTCTCTCTCTCTCTCTCTCTCTCGCTCTCTCTCTCTCTCTCTCTCTCTCTCTCTCTCTCTCTCTCTCTCTCTCTCTCTCTCTCTCGCCACAGCGCTCCATGGTAGATCCAATGGAGGAGAGTTATGGGAGATATTGATGGGATGTAAAAACATGTCTTCCTGTATTTATCTGATGATGTAATAGAATGAAATACAATATGAATATGAGAGGGATTATCAGTGTGTGAACCCATTAAATTGAGAAGGACATTTGATTCAGGGTTTTGATCATTTCAGTCAGTTGATTGATACAGACGTGTCAGTACTCAGAACCTTTTCCTGCCTTTATTGTCCTGTGAAGTAAATGACATGATCCTTGACATCTGATCATAGGACAGAAAACCCCTCCATGTTCTCTCTCTCTCTCTCTCAATGCAGTGGGGTCAGCAGTGAGGTGAGAGGTGTCAGTCATATCACAACTACAACAAAGGCTTAAGAAAAGCAGAGATTAAAAACAGAGAAAAGAGACGGAGGAGAGCAGAGAGGTAACAGTGTTCACTGCTCCAGATTTACTGTCCATTAGACAACGCTCCCTAAACCTGCCGTATAAATTTCCACCGCCGTGTCACATTCGTCTCTACTGTTTCCAAGTCTGCCGACCCAGAGGACGTGTTTCTGTCCAGAGAGATGGACTCCCAGACAGGCACGCATACCCCCCCCCCCCCCCCCCCCCACACACACACACACACACTATGACAGTATTAAGCCCTGGTCTTTTGTTTTTAGTTATTTAATCTTTCCCTTCTTTTTTATGTAAGACTTGGACGTGGTTAGGGGAATGAGACTGAGGGGGGGGGGGCTGCTCAGGCTTTTTGATGTTTTGATGTCACCGCTCACCGCCGCACATACCTCCAGGAGGAATAACAGTAAATCAAGGTGTAATGTGGGCTTATGAGTGGGCTGAGGCCTGGGATGTGGATGGGGGCCAAATGGGCTCTCAAGGGGGGCTAACTGGAGGCCTCCCATTTGGGCTGGGGACCAGGGGCCTGGGGATGGGGCCAGGGAAGCTCAGGACCTGGATGGATGAGAGAGCTTGGGGGGTTGAGGAGTGCATGCACCAAGGGGGAGAGAGAAGGGGGACAGAGGGAGAGAGAAAGAGACGGCCATAGAGGTAGTGAAAAAGTGATGAAGAGAAAGATAGAGAGGTGAGTGAGTGAAAGAGCGAGAAAGAGGTGAGTGAGACAGAGAGTGGACGACTAGAGTCTGGCCGGGGTGTGGAGCTTGGCACTGCTCATCCCTGAGACATGGTGTCTTTTCACGGTTCAGACACGGCTGCTCCTTTAATCTGTCTATCCTCAGACATGGAGGAGGAGGATGAGGAGGACAGAGGGGAGAAGAGAGGGGACTGGGTGGGTTAGCGTGCCGGATAGATTTTTGCTTTATATCACTTTTACAGCTAGGCTGCATTTTCTCTCAGACACACATTCACACAGACACACACACACACACACACACAGACATAGCTGGGATGGCAGAAAGAAAATGGTGATCAGTTCTTATCGGGGCTCTCGCTTCAAATTGAACCCAGCGCTCACAGGGTGTTCTCCACATGTGTGTAACATTCAGCCCTGAGTCCAGACACTCCCTCCCTCCCTCCCTCCCTCCCATGGTGCGTTTGTTGTCTGTGAACTTAAAACGGCCCGTGGCACATCGTAACGTTTTCAGGTGGTGACATGTTTGCGCTCAACTTTCCACATGAACTATGTACGCCCACGGGGAACCTAAAGAGCCACGCTGTAGAACCAAGTCAGGCCCCTAAAGGTCGGGACCTCAACATCCCTCACAAAACAACAACACTTTAGACTGCTACTGTGAAGAGACATCTCTTATCAATAGACTTAAGATCTTTAAAAACAAAATCTCACTTCAACAACATTCAAATCAAAAGAGGAGTTTAGAGTTTAGGCCCCTTAGTCAAACAACATGGTGGAATCTGAAAAGAAAACAATGAGAGGAGGACTTTGGGGTGAAGTGCTTGCTGATGGCGGTTAGCGTAGCATTAGCAGCGCAACACCTGTTTCGACTTAAAAGCGGGGCCAGAAGTGAGATTAGCTAAACATGCCCATAAAGGGGAAGCTGGCCACGTCTCCATCTCGGCTCTGATAACAGCACAGACTTCTGGCCCAAACATATTTCTCTAAGGCTGCTCCCTCAACTCAGAGGGAACTAAGTGATGCAGTCACAATGCTATGGAATGGCGGGGGGAAACATTCCAGCGTTACACCGCCAGTGGGAACTGAGAGGAGCAGTCAATCCACAAAGAGGAATACTCACTCTTGGGAGACTTTAAACATCTTTGATGAGATCATGGTTTTTGACTTGCTCATGCCCCAGCATACCCACATACATGTATAATGTGTCTCTGTGTGTGTTGGGCTTGTTTTGCATATCGTTAATCAATCATAGATTGAGCCTTGTAACACGAATATAAGCATGTTGAGTTCTAGATGTCACTACTGGCACATTTTGGTGGATACACACCAAGGCCTAAGGCTGTTTTAAGGCGGTTAAAAGACTTGTGAATAACGCATAAGTAACGAGATCTAACACACATGCACACACAAACACACACACCCTTTCACACGTCGAGTCGAACAAAACTTTCTATCGTATAATTGCCTTCTAACTGACTCCTAGGCAAACCTCACTGAAAGGCAATGAGTGAGACAAAGCCTCTCTAGGATTCCCTGTGCTTTAAACCTCGGGAATGTGAGAGAAATCGACGCAATCTGACCAAACTCCTAACCTGGGGGGATACTGGGAGCAGGGCTTCCAGAATTAAGGAGACTGGATCTGAAAGTGATCCTGGAAATTCACCTGTCTGTAATTAGATTTGGCGGCACGGCACAGTAGCACAGCGTCTTGACGAGAAGCGCTTTGTAGTTTGTCACCTGAATGGGCTTGGGTTTTGTCAAGGATCAGGGGTGAGGGGTGAGACAGAGTTCTACACACATCAACAGGGCTGGGATGGCTGTGTGATTTCTACTCATAGCGACTCCTGGAGTTGACTGGGAGGGAATTTCAATGTGTCAATACAGCCAGTAGCTGTTGGCACTTCATGGGTTGGGTGTTGTAATAATTACATTGTTAAGTCACTGTCAGATCCGTATGCTGTGGCTATCTGTTTATCACAAGAAGTGGCGTTGTGTTTTGCAGAGCGGGAGGAAAGGTGTTTAACTTCATTGGGATAGGGGGTGCTGTTGTCACTTTTTCTGGAAATCGTGTAATTTTTAAACGGCTTCCTACTCAATTCTTGCTCGTACAATATGCATATTATTATTATTATTGGATAGAAAACAGTCTCTAGTTTCTATAGCCGTTGAAATTTTGTCTCTGAGTGGAACAGAACTCATTCTACAGCAATTTCCCTGACATGGAGTCAGATTTCACACATCTTGGCCCCTGATCTGGAGTCAGTTTAAAGGTCCCCGTGAATGCTATGAGGATACAGACACTGCTTACGTCTTCCCCTGGATGTCTTTACGTGATGACGCTTTGAATGGTGTCGATTGCGCAATCACAGCCACTATAAAACAAAAAAACGTGTAGGTAGGAACTCTTTTCCAGCTGCGCCGGACGCGCGGTGGACACCGACCTGCTCTTTTTCCAAGCATTAGTGTAGCCTGTAATATTTCTCCGGTCATGTTTTTACTTGTAATAGGTGTTAAAGACATCATAAGGTAGTTAATTTAAACCGTTTTATAGCAATTTATATCCGTTTAGTGCGATTTTGGGACATTTATTTCTGAGACCCTTTGAATCTCTGGGCACGTTTCCAGTTCATGCCGAACGCAGTGGGCATTTCCACATGGCAAGAGGACAGCTTTCGACCAAAAGACGATTAGACCCAAGAAAGGATTCTTTGCCCAAGATTCTGATGGAAGAACAGCTCAAAGTAAGAACAATTTATTATGATAAATCGTGTTTCTGTCGAAAAATGTTAATCGCTAATGCCGCCATTTTGTTAGACGTAGCTTCGCTTGGCGCAAACTGTATTGAAAAGTAAGGATAATTTAAAAAATGTAAATCAGCGATTGTATTAAGAATTAAATTGTCTATCAATCGCTGTCCACCCTATATTTTTTAGTCACGTTTATGAGTATTTATGTATACGACTAGATCACTGTCTAATATGTCGCACGACATTTTCTGACCAGCTGGGCAACTTTTGTCATTGTCTAACCATGATTTTGGTGGCTAAATATGCACATTTTCGAACAAACTCTATATGTATGTTGTAATATGATGTTACAGGAGTGTCATCTGAAGAATTCTGAGAAGGTTAGTGAAAAAATTAATATATTTTGGCGATGTTGACGTTATCGCTCTCTTTGGCTAGAATCAATGCTCTGGTAATGTTTGCACATGTGGTATGCTAATATAACGATTTATTGTGTTTTCGCTGTAAGACACTTAGAAAATCTGAAATATTGTCTGTATTCACAGGATCTGTGTCTTTAGATTAGTGTATGCTGTGTATTTTTACGAAATGTTTTATGATTAGTAATTAGGTAATACACGTTGCTCTATGTATTTATTCTAGTCGATTTGTGACGGTGGGTGCAATTGTAAACTATGATATCTACCTGAAATATGCACATTTTTCTAACAAAACCTATCCTATACCATAAATATGTTATCAGACTGTCATCTGATGAGGTTTTTTCTTGGTTAGTGGCTATCAATATCTTAGTTTAGCCGAATTGGTGATAGCTACTGGTGTTGGTGGACAAAGAAAAAATGGTGTCTTTTGCTAAGGTGTTTACCTAATAGATTTACATATTGTGTCTTCCCTGTAAAACATTTTAAAAATCGGACATGTTGGCTGGATTCACACGATCTGTATCTTTCATTAGCTGTATTGGACTTGTTAATGTGTGAAAGTTAAATATTTCAAATAATTTTTTTTTTTTAATTTGCCGCTCTGCCTTTTCAATGGAATGTGGGAGGAGTGCCGCTAGCGGCACCCCTTGCCTAAACAGGTTAACACCTCTCTCTCTGTCATTGACACTGTTGAGCTCACATGGTGGGGGAACGGTAGTGACATGCTAATCTGTGAACAAACACGCACGCAAGCATACACACACATTCATGTGCACACACAGACTGTAAACATACTATCTCTCTCTCACACACCCACTGCCACGCGACTGTGGTCTCTGGGTAATGACAGTGTGACTCTTGGGGCTTGACTAGGGACGTTCCTGCTCTAGAGGGTGAATGATCTCTGTGCGTGTATAGTGTATAGGGTTAGGGTTAGTGTATGTCTGAGGATGCATGTGAGTGTGTTGTGTGGTGTGGGATACATTCCTCTGTGCAGCAGCGTGCAGAGTGATGGGGAGGTGATAAGAAAGGCAGCGTGCAGAGTGATGGGGAGGTGATAAGAAAGGCAGCGTGCAGAGTGATGGGGAGGTGATAAGAAAGGCAGCGTGCAGAGTGATGGGGAGGTGATAAGAAAGGCAGCGTGCAGAGTGATGGGGAGGTGATAAGAAAGGCAGCGTGCAGAGTGATGGGGAGGTGATAAGAAAGGCAGCGTGCAGAGTGATGGGGAGGTGATAAGAAAGGCAGCGTGCAGAGTGATGGGGAGGTGATAAGAAAGGCAGTGCCTGGCCTCATCTGGTACAGAGAGAGAGAGACCTGCTAATAGTGCAGACACAGCAACCCTACTGCTATACTACAGTAGAGAGTGTGGACTATACACTATAGTAGAGAGAGTGGACTATACACTATACACTACAGTAGAGAGTGTGGACTATACACTATAGTAGAGAGAGTGGACTATACACTATACACTACAGTAGAGAGTGGACTATACACTATACACTACAGTATAGAGAGTGGACTATACACTATAGTAGAGAGAGTGGACTATACACTATACACTACACACTACAGTAGAGAGAGTGGACTATACACTATACACTACAGTAGAGAGTGGACTATACACTATACACTACAGTAGAGAGTGGACTATACACTACACACTACAGTAGAGAGTGGACTATACACTATACACTATACACTACAGTAGGGAGAGTGGACTATACACTATACACTGCAGTAGAGAGTGGACTATACACTATACACTACAGTAGAGAGTGGACTATACACTATACACTACAGTAGAGAGTGGACTATACACTATACACTATACACTACAGTAGAGAGTGGACTATACACTATACACTACAGTAGAGAGTGGACTATACACTATACACTACAGTAGAGAGTGGACTATACACTATACACTATACACTACAGTAGGGAGAGTGGACTATACACTATACACTATACACTACAGTAGGGAGAGTGGACTATACACTATACACTACAGTAGAGAGTGGACTATACACTATACACTATACACTATACACTATACACTACAGTAGGGAGAGTGTACTATACACTATACACTATACACTACAGTAGAGAGTGGACTATACACTATACACTACAGTAGAGAGAGAGGACTATACACTATACACTACAGTAGAGAGAGTGGACTATACACTATATACTATAGTAGAGAGAGGACTATACACTATACACTGCAGTAGAGAGTGGACTATACACTACAGTAGAGAGAGAGGACTATACACTATACACTGCAGTATAGAGTGGACTATACACTACAGTAGAGAGAGAGGACTATATACTATACACTACAGTAGAGAGAGTGGACTATACACTATACACTACAGTAGAGAGTGGACTATACACTATACACTACAGTAGAGAGTGGACTATACACTATACACTACAGTAGAGAGCGAGGACTATACACTATACACTACAGTAGAGAGAGTGGACTATACACTATATACTATAGTAGAGAGAGGACTATACACTATACACTATACACTACAGTAGAGAGAGTGGACTATACACTATACACTATAGTAGAGAGTGTACTATACACTATACACTATAGTAGAGAGAGTGGACTATACACTATACACTACAGTAGAGAGTGTGGACTATACACTATACACTACAGTAGAGAGAGTGGACTATACACTATACACTACAGTAGAGAGAGAGGACTATACACTATACACTACAGTAGAGAGAGTGGACTATACACTATACACTATAGTAGAGAGAGTGGACTATACACTATACACTACAATAGAGAGTGTGGACTATACACTACACACTATACACTACAGTAGAGAGAGTGGACTATACACTATACACTATATACTACAGTAGAGAGAGAGGACTATACACTATACACTACAGTAGAGAGAGAGGACTATACACTATACACTACAGTAGAGAGAGAGGACTATACACTATACACTATACACTAAACACTACAGTAGAGAGAGAGGACTATACACTCTACACTACAGTAGAGAGAGGACTATACACTATACACTACAGTAGAGAGAGTGGACTATACACTACAGTAGAGAGTCAGTTGGTTATATCTGGAGTACTTCTCCTGTCTTATCCAGTGTCCTGTGTGAATTTAAGTATGCTCTCTCTAATTCTCTCCTTCTCTCTTTCTTTCTCTCTCTCGGAGAACCTGAGCCCTAGGACCATAAGTCAGGACTACTGGGCATGATGACTCCTTGCTGTCCCCAGTCCACCTGGCCTTGCTGCTGTTCCAGTTTCAACTGTTCTGCCTGCGGTTATGGAACCCCTACCTGTCCCAGACCTGCTGTTTTCAACTCTTAATGATCGGCTATGAAAAGCCAACTGACATTTATTCCTGATTATTATTTGACCATGCTTTTCACTTATGAACATTTTGAACATCTTGGCCATGTTCTGTTATAATCTCCACCCGGCACAGCCAGAAGAGGACTGGCCACCCCTCATAGCCTGGTTCCTCTCTAGGTTTCTTCCTAGGTTTTGGCCTTTCTAGGGAGTTTTTCCTAGCCACCGTGCTTCTACACCTGCATTGCTTGCTGTTTGGGGTTTTAGGCTGGGTTTCTGTACAGCACTTCGAGATATTAGCTGATGTACGAAGGGCTATATAAAATAAACTTGATTTGAGAGAGGACTATACACTATACACTATACACTACAGTAGAGAGTGGACTATACACTATAAACTATACACTACAGTAGAGAGTGGACTATACACTATACACTACAGTAGAAAGAGTGGACTATACACTATACACTACAGTAGAGAGAGAGGACTATACACTATACACTACAGTAGAGAGAGAGGACTATACACTATACACTACAGTAGAGAGTGGACTATACACTATACACTATACACTACAGTAGAGAGTGGACTATACACTATACACTACAGTAGAGAGAGTGGACTATACACTATACACTACAGTAGAGAGAGAGGACTATACACTATACACTACAGTAGAGAGAGAGGACTATACACTATACACTATACACTACAGTAGAGAAAGTGGACTATACACTAAACACTATACACTACAGTAGAGAGAGAGGACTATACACTATACACTATACACTATACACTACAGTAGGGAGAGTGGACTATACACTATACACTGCAGTAGAGAGAGGACTATACACTATACACTACAGTAGAGAGAGTGGACTATACACTATATACTACAGTAGAGAGAGGACTATACACTATAGTAGAGAGAGTGGACTATACACTATAGTAGAGAGTGTACTATACACTATACACTATACACTACAGTAGAGAGTGTGGACTATACACTATACACTATACACTACAGTAGAGAGAGTGGACTATACACTATACACTATAGTAGAGAGAGTGGACTATACACTATACACTACAGTAGAGAGAGTGGACTATACACTATAGTAGAGAGAGTGGACTACACACTATACACTACTGTAGAGAGTGGACTATACACTATACACTACAGTAGAGAGTGGACTATACACTATACACTACAGTAGAGAGAGGACTATACACTATACACTATACACTACAGTAGAGAGAGTGGACTATACACTATACACTACAGTAGAGAGAGAGGACTATACACTATAGTAGAGAGAGTGGACTATACACTAAACACTACAGTAGAGGGAGTGGACTATACACTACACACTACAGTAGAGAGAGAGGACAAAACACTATACACTATACACTACGGTAGAGAGAGTGGACTATACACTGTAGTAGAGAGAGTGGACTATACACTATACACTACAGTAGAGGGAGTGGACTATACACTACACACTACAGTAGAGAGAGAGAGGACAAAACACTATACACTATACACTACAGTAGAGGGAGTGGACTATACACTATACACTACAGTAGAGAGAGAGGACTATACACTATACACTACAGTAGGGAGAGTGGACTATACACTATACACTACAGTAGAGAGAGTGGACTATACACTACACACTACAGTAGAGAGAGAGGACCGTATACTACAGTAGAGAGAGAGGACCGTATACTACAGTAGAGAGAGAGGACCGTATACTACAGTAGAGAGAGAGGACCATATACTACAGTAGAGAGAGAGGACCGTATACTACAGTAGAGAGAGAGGACCGTATACTACAGTAGAGAGAGAGGACCATATACTACAGTAGAGAGAGAGGACCGTATACTACAGTAGAGAGAGGACCGTATACTACAGTAGAGAGAGAGGACCATATACTACAGTAGAGAGAGAGGACCGTATACTACAGTAGAGAGAGAGGACCGTATACTACAGTAGAGAGAGAGGACCATATACTACAGTAGAGAGAGAGGACCGTATACTACAGTAGAGAGAGAGGACCGTATACTACAGTAGAGAGTGTATAGTATACTATAGTTTAAAGATCTAAGTGTTCTAATCTGCTAGAGCTGGTTTTATTCCCTTTTAAAGAGTGAAAGAAAGAGTGAGACACAATGGGACTGGAGGGTAGTGGAGAGAAGATCTAGCTGCACCTAATTATCTGTATGGCTGCAGAGTCTGAGAGAGAGAGAGAGAGAGAGAGAGAGAGAGAGAGAGAGAGAGAGAGAGAGAGAGAGAGAGAGAGAGAGAGAGAGAGAGAGAGAGAGAGAGAGAGAGAGAGAGAGGTAGAGAGAGAGGTAGAGAGAGAGAGGCAGAGAGAGAGGTAGAGAGAGAGAGAGAGAGAGAGAGAGAGAGAGCTTGCTGAGGTCAGTCACCTGTGGCAGTCTATCGATCCTCTCCCCTCAGGCAGGCCTGTTGTCTTTGGTGATTACTGCCCTCTCTCCACTCCACTCCTCCACCACATCACACCATTCCTTACTTTCAACCACCTACTATGCAGTCATTGGTTTGGGACAACAAAGGAGAGGAGGAGACAGGGGCTGAGGACTAGGGAGAGGAAGGAAAAGGGAGCGCTAGTTACATTACCGCCAGCTACATTAATGCCAGCTACATTACCGCCAGCTACATTAATGCCAGCTACATTACCGCCAGCTACATTAATGCCAGCTACATTACCGCCAGCTACGTTACCGCCAGCTATATTACCGCCAGCTACATCACTGCCAGCTACATTAACGCCAGCTACGTTAACGCCAGCTACATTTGCGCCAGATACATTAGCGGCAGCTACATTACTGCCAGCTACATTGGCACCAGCTACATTGGCACCAGCTACATTATCACTAGCTACATTAGCACTAGCTGGTCCCATGTGGCTCAGTGTTTAGAGCATGGCGCTTGCAATGCCAGGGTTGTGAGTTCGATTCCCACAGGGAACCATTACAAATGAAAATGTATGAACTCACTGGACAAGAGTGCCTGCTAAATGACTAAAATTATAAAAGTAGCGCTAGCTCCATTCAAGATCTCAGCGATCACTGCCTCATTGCCTGCATCCGTAATGGGTCTGCAACCAAACGACCACCCCTCATCACTGTCAAACTCTCCCTAAAACACTTCTGCGAGCAGGCCTTTCTAATTGACCTGGCCCGGGTATCCTGGAATGACATTGACCTCATCCCGTCAGTAGATGATGCCTGGTTATTCTTTAAAAGTGCCTTCCTCACCATCTTAAATAAGCATGCCCCATTCAAAAAATGTTGAACTAGGAATAGATATAGTCCTTGGTTCACTCCAGACCTGTCTGCCCTTGACCAGCACAAAAACGTCCTGTGGCGTTCTGCATTAGCATCAAATAGCCCCCATGATATGCAACTTTTCAGGGAAGTTAGGAACAAATATACACAGGCAGTTAGGAAAGCTAAGGAATTTGCATCCTGTAGCACAAACTCAAAGTTCTGTGACACTGTAAAGTCCATGGAGAATAAGAGCACCTCCTCCCAGCTGCCCACTGCACTGAGGCTAGGAAACACCGTCACCACCGATAAATCCGCGATAATTGAGAATTTCAATAAGCATTTCTCTACGGCTGGCCATGCTTTCCACCTGGCTACCCCTACCCCGGTCAACTGCCCGGCACCCTCCACAGCAACCCGCCAAAGCCCCCACCATTTCTCCTTCACCCAAATCCAGATAGCTGATGTTCTGAAATCTGGACCCCTACAAATCAGCCGGGCTAGACAATCTGGACCCTCTCTTTCTAAAATTATCTGCCAAAATTGTTGCCCCTATTACTAGCCTGTTCAACCTCTCTTTCGTATCAATTCCCAAAGATTGGAAAGCTGCCGCAGTCATCCCCCTCTTCAAAGGGGGTGACACTCTAGACCCAAACTGCTACAGACCTATACCTACCCTGCCTTTCTAAGGTCTTCGAAAGCCAAGTTAACAAACAGATCACCGACCATTTTGAATCCCACCGTACCTTCTCCGCTATGCAATCTGGTTTCAGAGCTGGTCATGGGTGCATCTCAGCCACGCTCAAGGTCCTAAACGGTATCATAACCGCCATCGATAAGAGACATTACTGTGCAGCCGTATTCATCGACCTGGCCAAGGCTTTAGACTCTGTCAATCACCACATTCTTATTGGCAGACTCGACAGCCTTGGTTTCTCAAATGATTGCCTCGCCTGGTTTACCAACTACTTCTCTGATAGAGTTCAGTGTGTCAAATCGGAGGGCCTGTTGTCCGGACCTCTGGCAGTCTCTATGGGGGTGCCACAGGGTTCAATTCTCGGGCCGATTCTCTTCTCTGTATACATCAATGATGTCGCTCTTGCTGCTGGTGATTCTCTGATCCACCTCTACGCAGACGACACCATTCTGGCCCCTCTTTGGACACTGTGTTAACTAACCTCCAGACGAGCTTCAATGCCATACAACTCTCCTTCCGTGGCCTCCAACTGCTTTTAAATGCAAGTAAAACTAAATACATGCTATTCAACCCGATCGCTGCCTGCACCCGCCCGCCCATCTAGCATCACTACTCTGGACGGTTCTGACTTAGAATACGTGGACAACTACAAATACCTAGGTGTCTGGTTAGACTGTAAACTCTCCTTCCAGACTTACATTAAGCATCTCCAATCCAAAATTAAATCTAGAATCGGCTTCCTATTTCGCAACAAAGCATCTTTCACTCATGATGCCAAACATACCCTCGTAAAACTGACCATCCTACCAATCCTCGACTTCGGCGATGTCATTTACAAAATAGCCTCCAATACCCTACTCAATAAATTGGATGCAATCTATCACAGTGCCATCTGTTTTGTCACCAAAGCCCCATATACTACCCACCCCTGCGACCTGTACGCTCTCGTTGGCTGGCCCTCGCTTCATACTCGTCGCCAAACCCACTGGCTCCAGGTCATCTACAAGACCCTGCTAGGTAAAGTCCCCCCTTATCTCAGTTCGCTGGTCACCATAGCAGCACCCACTCATAGCACACGCTCCAGCGGGTATATCTCACTGGTTATCCCCAAAGCCAATTCCTCCTTTGGTTGCCTTTCCTTCCAGTTCTCTGCTGCCAATGACTGGAACAAACTGCAAAAATCACTGAAGCTGGAGACTCATATCTCCCTCACTAGCTTTAAGCACCAGCTGTCAGAGCAGCTCACAGATCACTGCACCTGTACATAGCCCATCTGTAAACAGCCCATCGATCTACCTCATCCCCATACTGTATTTATTTCTTTATCTTGCTCCTTTGCACCCCAGTATCTCTACTTGCACATTCATCTTCTGCACATCTACCATTCCAGTGTTTAATTGCTATATTGTAATTACTTCGCCACCATGGCCTATTTATTGCCTTAACTCCCTTATCTTACCTCATTTGCACTCACTGTATATAGACTTTTTTTGTTTTCTTTTTTTCTACTGTATTATGTTTTGTTTATTCCATGTGTAACTTTGTGTTGTTGTATGTGTCGAATTGCTATGCTTTATCTTGGCCAGGTCACAGTTGCAAATGAGAACTTGTTCACAACTAGCCTACCTGGTTAAATAAAGGTGAAATAAATCAAATAAAATAGCCATGGCTGAAAGAAACAGACAGAACCATCTCCCAACTCTGTTTTCCCAGAAGGGTTCCACATTGTAGCTAGCCTAGCACACAGGATCAGAGTGACACTATGGGCGGTAACTCTGTTTTCCCAGAAGGGTTCCACATTGTAGCTAGCCTAGCACACAGGATCAGAGTGACACTATGGGCGGTAACTCTGTTTTCCCAGAAGGGTTCCACATTGTAGCTAGCCTAGCACACAGGATCAGAGTGACACTATGGGCGGTAACTCTGTTTTCCCAGAAGGGTTCCACATTGTAGCTAGCCTAGCACACAGGATCAGAGTGACACTATGGGCGGTAACTCTGTTTTCCCAGAAGGGTTCCACATTGTAGCTAGCCTAGCACACAGGATCAGAGTGACACTATGGGCGGTAACCCCTGTGCAAGCCGAGGGGTGTTGTGTCATCAAGTGTTGAGGAGATTTTTCTGGTGACCCTCTGTAATGTCCTGTTAACTTCCTCTTTGACTGAACTGTAACTTGTCATTTTCACTTAGTGAATTAGTGTAGTATGCCAGAGACTGCTCAGCTCTGTCGGTGGTCTTACCAGTCAGTTTAATAAGTCAGGCTTTAGGGGAAGAGAGCCAGGCTTGGGCACAGAGCACCACGCTTTTTACAAGGGTGTTTTTTCTAGTGGGGCCTGCTGTCTGGTGTTAGTGGTAACTTCTTGGTCCAGTGTGCGTGCTAGTACATGCATGCTCTAGCCCTGTCCTTGCCCATTCTTCTCCTCTCCTCTCTCCTCCTCGCTCCTCTCCTCTCTCCTCCTCGCTCCTCTCCTCCTCCTCGCTCCTCTCCTCCTCCTCGCTCCTCTCTTTCCTTTCCTCCTCATTCCTCTCCTCCTTGCTCGTCTCCTCCTCCTCGCTCCTCTCCTGTCTCCTCCCCCTCGCTCCTCTCTCCTCCTCCTCATTCCTCTCCTCTCTCCTCCTCATCGCTCCTCTCCTCTCTCCTCATTCCTCTCCTCTCTCCTCTCTGTTCTTCTCCTCTTTCCTCCTGTCTGTAATAAACAATCTAGCCAGACACCATGCTGAGACGGCCGGTAATGTGGGTTCTAATTAGCCACACCAAACACACAGAGTGGTGCTTCACGCCTCGTTCTCCGCATTCATCTCTCCAAAACTGAATGAATTGATATCATTTGCTCGCCACTTAATGCACTGATGATTTATTAACACGGCGAGGACAAAAGAAGAAGACACCTAAGCTTCTTGTTCGGGTCCTGAGAAGAAGGAATGAAGTGTTTTTATTTGTAGAGGTTTTTATCTGATTTTATAGATCAGCGTCGTCAGAGCAACAATAAGAAGAGAATGTTGTCTGATCTGTTGGCGTGGAGGGTTTCTCTGGGTGACAAGAGAGAGGAGAGGGAAAGGAGGGTACCCGATACAGCTATGTCTTAGTTCAAAACAAATCTGACTCCTGCCTCGTTGAAGTACTGAGAAAGTATGAAAATATCAGTGTTGAAAGAGGGAGACAGAGATAGAGAGACACACAGAGAGAGTAAATCTAGCCAGAGCAGAAGCCATTTAAGAACATGTGACAGGGCAAATGAACGAGAACTAACACTTGAAGCCCATGCCAATATACCCAGTTAAAACAGCAGAGGCTGTATCTGAATCAGCAGCCAGCCACTGACAGTACTACAACATGTGGCATAAAGACAAACATATTGAAGAAAAGAACCACCACTACATGCTACAAATTGTTGGAGGTGTGTTTGCCTCAACTGACTGTGAACTCTGTTTCTCTCCACTTCTTTCTCTCCCAGTCTGTCTTTCTATCGTTCTCTCTCTTTCCTCACTACAGTTCCTGTCTCTCTCTTTCCTCACTACAGTTCCTGTCTCTCTTTCCTCACCACAGTTCCTGTCTCTCTCTTTCCCCACTACAGTTCCTGTCTCTCTCTTTCCTCACTACAGTTACTGTCTCTCTCTTTCCTCACTACAGTTCCTCTCTCTCTTTCCTCACTACAGTTCCTGTCTCTCTCTTTCCTCACTACAGTTCCTGTCTCTCTCTTTCCTCACTACAGTTCCTGTCTCTCACTTTCCTCACTACAGTTCCTCTCTCTCTTTCCTCACTACAGTTCCTGTCTCTTTCTTTCCTCACTACAGTTCCTGTCTCTCTCTTTCCTCACTACAGTTCCTGTCTCTCACTTTCCTCACTACAGTTCCTCTCTCTCTTTCCTCACTACAGTTCCTGTCTCTTTCTTTCCCCACCACAGTTCCTGTCTCTCTCTTTCCTCACTACAGTTCCTGTCTCTCTTTCCTCACTACAGTTCCTGTCTCTCTCTTTCCTCACTACAGTTCCTGTCTCTTTCTTTCCTCACTACAGTTCATGTCTCTCTCTTTCCTCACTACAGTTCCTGTCTCTCTTTCCTCACTACAGTTCCTGTCTCTCTCTTTCCTCACTACAGTTCCTGTCTCTCTCTTTCCTCACTACAGTTCATGTCTCTCTCTTTCCTCACTACAGGTCCTCTCTCTCCCCATGTCTTCACCTCTTTCTCCTCCTGTCTCTCTCTCTCTCTTTCCCTCTCTCTGCTTGTTACAGGGCTGAGGAGTGAGGAGGACGGTCCTTACTTTCCCTCTCAGGCTGCAGGGCCTAAACCAAGACACACCCCACCCACCCGCCCACCCTCCTCTCCCCCTCCTCTCCTCCATCCCCTCTTCTCCTGTCGGAGGTGAAGTGAAGCTAGACCAATTGGCGGTGTGTCTCCTGACCGGAGAGAGCGAGACAGAGAGCAACCCCCCTCCCTCACCTCACCCTTACCCTCGCCTCACACCTGCATGACAGGTCATCCCGCTTAATAAAGCCAGTCGTGCACAACACGCCACAGAGACAGGGATAACGAGAGAGGAGAGCGAGAGGGAAAGAGAGAAAGAGAGAGAGATAAAGAAAGGGAGAGGGGAGAGAGAGAGAGAGAGAGAGAGAGAGAGAGAGAGAGAGGTGAAGACAATATGCCTGTAAGCTACAAAGGTGTTGTGTAGTCTGTTTAAAGAGAGAGTGAGAGAAAAAGGGAGAGCGAAAGAGGGAGAGAAAGAAAGCCAAGCACACAGGTAAGGATTGTGAAGACTCAAGCACACAGGTAAGGATTGTGAAGACTCAAGCACACAGGTAAGGATTGTGAAGACTCAAGCACACAGGTAAGGATTGTGAAGACTCAAGCACACAGGTAAGGATTGTGAAGACTCAAGCACACAGGTAAGGATTGTGAAGACTCAAGCACACAGGTAAGGATTGTGAAGACTCAAGCACACAGGTAAGGATTGTGAAGACTCAAGCACACAGGTAAGGATTGTGAAGACTCAAGCACACAGGTAAGGATTGTGAAGACTCAAGCACATTTCACACAAAAACCCCAACGCCGGTTTCCTCTGTTATTCCTTACTTCATTCATATTCTGTGGCTTTAATACAGTCTAGCGTTTTTTGAGCGAGGGCGTTTGGTTCACCCGGGGATCGTCTGACCAATGAGAGAAGAGAACATGGTGGTCTAGGACCGTGTCCCGTGCCAATGACATCACAGCCTCCCGGGGCGCTGCGGATAAGTCAAACACAGCTGGGAGTCAGCGAAAGACGAGAGGGTGAGAGAGGCAACGCAGTCGGGACCGCAGTCATACCGGTGTGTGTGAGAGATGTGTCCAACTGTATTTATGAAGTGTGTGTGTGTGTGTGTGTGTGTGTGTGTGTGTGTGTGTGTGTGTGTGTGTGTGTGTGTGTGTGTGTGTGTGTGTGTGTGTGTGCAAAAAAACTGTGTGAGCATGTGATGCATGCACTATGCAGCCTGTTTGTGTATGCAGATGTGAGTCCATAAACTTGTGTGTGAACAAATGTGTGTACAAATGTGTGTATGCAAGCAGCAGTGTGTGTGGTGTGTGTGTGAGGTCCTGTATGCACCATGTGTCCCACTCCCCTCCAGCCTGTCTAGCTCATTCCCTCCCTGCTACTTTATGAGTAGAGACTGCCACAGCTCACGTCAGGACACACTGAAGTGTCTAAACGCTTCCATTCACACGGGAAGTGACACACACACTCGCACTGTGGGGCCGCTGCCTTGTAACTAACAGAGAGAGAGAGAGAGAGCGAGAGAGAGCGAGTGAGAGAGAGAGATTATGTATGTGTGTGCAGCAACATGTGTGTGATTCACCAGTTTGTGTGTGAGGCGATAGTGTTAACTAAAGTAGGGCCTCACTGGAGCTATTCTGGGATACTATACATACTTTCTAGTGCTAATCTGGGGACCCAGTGCTATTTTAGGACTGGAGAACCTTTCCAGCACTGTTCAAGGAGCTGTACCCTAGACGTACCCTGTATTGGGGAGGGACTTTGGGCCTTTTCATTGTAGAATGCAGGAACCATATTCATTCTACATGTCTGGCTGTCAATTGCTTAGTGCAGTAGAGAAAGGAGGTGCCCTAAGGTCCTCTAGGACCCTAATGATGACCCCTTACAGATCCTTAACCCCACCTGCAAAGGGCCGTCCCTGTGAGAGCAGCAGTGACAGTCTGCCTCCTCCTCTACTGTTGACAGATCAATAGGACAGAATGTTCTCAGGAGATCAGCATCACAACATCAACTCTCTCACACCTTTGCCATCAGTGTCGCTGACCTTGAAGTAAAATTCAATTTCCCTCCACAACAACAAAGCAGAATGAACGCCTGTACTACAATAGACACTTCTGATCCCCCAGCCATTTCCCCTTCCAACGCAACGCACACAGGATATTATAACTTATGAAGGAGATGGAGAGAGAAACGGATGGAGAGAGAGAGAGGGGAAGAAGAAGGGAGGAGGTAATTATAACATGGTCCGTCTTTGAAAAACCTCCAGCAGGACGGCGGATCCCCAGCCTCAATTAGACACGAGGCTGCTGGAGAGGGCCTCTCGCTAGGGGAGAGTAGCAGCCGCACCGGGGCGCCCATGCGCGCTACTAGGCCCTTTTGAGGGGAATTCCCCCAGGTCCTGACACAACAGGAACAAAAAAGGGAAAGGCGAATGTAGGAGCGAGGGATCCCATTAAGGGGATGAAGGTGTTGTGTATCGTGCATGTCGCTAATACTGGAGGAATATTCCTTTTCTATGTAATTATCACTGTGGTACTCAGAGGGAGCCAGAGGAGGATCATGGGTAGGCTGGTGGACCCCTCACTCAGCTATGGATGGATAAATGGAGAGAGAGATTGGGTAAGAGAGGGAGAGAGGAGGGAGCGAAATAGAGTGTGAGAGCGAGAGAGACAGAGAGAGAGTGTGTGTAGAAAGTGCAGAGAGTGGTGGGAATACACAGAGTAGCGTGAATCCAACCAGCATCTTGAATAAAGCTGTAGGATTGTCTGCTTGGCTTTGAAGTTGGCCCTGTCTTAGGGGATTTGGGCAAGCGGGTGGAGGGGGTAGTACTGGGAGTTGGAGAGAGGTAGGCTCTGCTCAGCTTGATCAAACCCACCGCTTGGGTCCCCTGGGGGGGCTAGGAGACCTGACCATCTACCATGTATGTTAAATACATCATTTCCCCATCCTCACTCCGCTCACCGTGCCACATTGGCCCTCCCAACGTATTTATTTGATGCCCCAGTTCAACACTCTATCTATCCACCATAGAGCATTAATGGGCTTTAAATTTGACCATATACTGTATACAGTACTAATATACTTTGGGATCCCGCTAGGTTGATATAGCATTCTGCTAATATGAATGTGACCACCATGCATGTAAATGTGGGGGAGATTAGTTAATGAGGATGATCAAATACATGCCCATTACATGCCTGGTCCCATGTGGAGATTTTACAGTAATGAGGCCCTTACTAAAACCCTGCTCTGTGATTATAGGCTGGCATCCATTGGCTGTCACTGTACTAAAAAAACTAACAAAACAAATCAAAAATATATATGTTATATTATGATGTTTTATTTATTTATTTATTATCACATACACCGGATAGGTTCAGTTAAATGTGTTGTTTTACAGGGTCAGCCATAGTAGTACAACACCCCTGGAGCAAATTAGGGTTAAGTGCCTTGCTCAAGGGCACATCGGCAGGTTTTTCCTCGTTAGCGACATTTCAGTTACTGGCCCAACGCTCTAACTGCTAGGCTACCCGCCGCTCTGGACTTCGAAGCCAGTTCCACTGCTTTTTGTCATTGTTCCCCTCTGATCAGGGACTGATTTAGACCAGGGACACCAGGTGGGGGCAATGAATGATCAGGTAGAACAGAAGAGGAGCAGGCTCCGGACCTCGTAGGGTCAGAGTTGAACACCCCTGCTGTAGATGATTACATAAAATACATCAAACTAAGTGTCGAGAGATCATTCCTTCAAATAAATGTTTGTGTTATCGGTTTTCAATTGACTGCCTTGTTGTTGGTCCTCTATGGTGAGGCAGGCCATCATTATCCAATTAGGACTGTATTGCTGGGCTGGAGGGATGAAAGGAGAGACCGAGGAAATAGAGGAAGCTTCCCACTGAATGTCTGTTTGCCCACGCAGTGTGTGTGTCCTAGAGTATGGGAGTGTGACCCCTAGTAAAACACCATGAGATACTAAACATTCATGGAGCAGACTAGGGACTAAGCCAGAGGGACTGTTGGGGAGAGAGAAGGAACGTGAAGAAGCGAGAGTAGAATGAGAGACAGAGGGAGAAAGAGAAAAAAGAGAGGGAGGGAGAAAGAGAAAATAGAGACGGAGGGAGAAAGAGAAAAAAGAGAGGGAGGGAGAAAGAGAAAAAAGAGAGGGAGGGAGAAAGAGAAAAAAGAGAGGGAGGGAGAAAGAGAAAAAAGAGACGGAGGGAGAAAGAGAAAAAAGACGGAGGGAGAAAGAGAAAAAAGAGACGGAGGGAGAAAGAGAAAAAAGAGACGGAGGGAGAAAGAGAAAAAAGAGACGGAGGGAGAAAGAGAAAAAAGAGAGGGAGGGAGAAAGAGAAAAAAGAGACGGAGGGAGAAAGAGAAAAAAGAGAGGGAGGGAGAAAGAGAAAAAAGAGAGGGAGGGAGAAAGAGAAAAAAGAGAGGGAGGGAGAAAGAGAAAAAAGAGAGGGAGGGAGAAAGAGAAAAAAGAGACGGAGGGAGAAAGAGAAAAAAGAGAGGGAGGGAGAAAGAGAAAAAAGAGACGGAGGGAGAAAGAGAAAAAAGAGACGGAGGGAGAAAGAGAAAAAAGAGACGGAGGGAGAAAGAGAAAAAAGAGAGGGAGGGAGAAAGAGAAAAAAGAGAGGGAGGGAGAAAGAGAAAAAAGAGACGGAGGGAGAAAGAGAAAAAAGAGAGGGAGGGAGAAAGAGAAAAAAGACGGAGGGAGAAAGAGAAAAAAGACGGAGGGAGAAAGAGAAAAAAGAGACGGAGGGAGAAAGAGAAAAAAGAGAGGGAGGGAGAAAGAGAAAAAAGAGACGGAGGGAGAAAGAGAAAAAAGAGAGGGAGGGAGAAAGAGAAAAAAGAGACGGAGGGAGAAAGAGAAAAAAGAGACGGAGGGAGAAAGAGAAAAAAGAGATGGAGGGAGAAAGAGAAAAAAGAGACGGAGGGAGAAAGAGAAAAAAGAGACGGAGGGAGAAAGAGAAAAAAGACGGAGGGAGAAAGAGAAAAAAGAGAGGGAGGGAGAAAGAGAAAAAAGAGAGGGAGGGAGAAAGAGAAAAAAGAGAGGGAGGGAGAAAGAGAAAAAAGAGACGGAGGGAGAAAGAGAAAAAAGAGAGGGAGGGAGAAAGAGAAAAAAGAGAGGGAGGGAGAAAGAGAAAAAAGAGACGGAGGGAGAAAGAGAAAAAAGAGATGGAGGGAGAAAGAGAAAAAAGAGACGGAGGGAGAAAGAGAAAAAAGAGACGGAGGGAGAAAGAGAAAAAAGAGACGGAGGGAGAAAGAGAAAAAAGAGACGGAGGGAGAAAGAGAAAAAGAGAGGGAGGGAGAAAGAGAAAAAAGAGAGGGAGGGAGAAAGAGAAAAAAGACGGAGGGAGAAAGAGAAAAAAGAGACGGAGGGAGAAAGAGAAAAAAGAGAGGGAGGGAGAAAGAGAAAAAAGAGAGGGAGGGAGAAAGAGAAAAAAGAGAGGGAGGGAGAAAGAGAAAAAAGAGACGGAGGGAGAAAGAGAAAAAAGAGAGGGAGGGAGAAAGAGAAAAAAGAGACGGAGGGAGAAAGAGAAAAAAGAGACGGAGGGAGAAAGAGAAAAAAGAGACGGAGGGAGAAAGAGAAAAAAGACGGAGGGAGAAAGAGAAAAAAGAGAGGGAGGGAGAAAGAGAAAAAAGAGACGGAGGGAGAAAGAGAAAAAAGAGAGGGAGGGAGAAAGAGAAAAAAGAGACGGAGGGAGAAAGAGAAAAAAGAGAGGGAGGGAGAAAGAGAAAAAAGAGACGGAGGGAGAAAGAGAAAAAAGAGACGGAGGGAGAAAGAGAAAAAAGAGACGGAGGGAGAAAGAGAAAAAAGAGAGGGAGGGAGAAAGAGAAAAAAGAGACGGAGGGAGAAAGAGAAAAAAGAGACGGAGGGAGAAAGAGAAAAAAGAGACGGAGGGAGAAAGAGAAAAAAGAGACGGAGGGAGAAAGAGAAAAAAGAGACGGAGGGAGAAAGAGAAAAAAGAGACGGAGGGAGAAAGAGAAAAAAAGAGACGGAGGGAGAAAGAGAAAAAAGAGACGGAGGGAGAAAGAGAAAAAAGACTGAGGGAGAAAGAGAAAAAAGAGACGGAGGGAGAAAGAGAAAAAAAGAGACGGAGGGAGAAAGAGAAAAAAGAGAGGGAGGGAGAAAGAGAAAAAAGAGAGGGAGGGAGAAAGAGAAAAAAGAGACGGAGGGAGAAAGAGAAAAAAGAGAGGGAGGGAGAGGTCAAAGATGAAGGAGTGAAAAAGAGAGAGAGTAACTCTCTGTGTCCCTGTGCTGTACATGGGGTGGATCCAGGGAGGCGGAGTTAAAACAACAACACAGAAAGCTAAATAGCACAACACAGAACTGCACTTCATTGCAGCTAACGCCAGAGTACACACACAGATAACCTCAGCAATCCTTCCTCAGCTGGAGAGAGGGGGAAGGAAGGGGGGGGGGGGGGGGGGGGGGGGGTTGAGGGCAGGAGGGGGCTGCAGGAGTAAATCAAGTTGAGAGAAAAGGAGGGCAGAGAGAGATGAAAGAGAGAGGACAGCAGACAGAAAGAAGTGGTCGAAGGGGAGATGACCAGAGAGCAAGATGGAGTGAAAGAGAGAAGACCGAAGGAGAGAACAGCGAAAGATAAAAGAGAGTGAAACAGCATAACGAGGGGACGGGTAACAAGGGACAGACAGAAAGAGGACAGAATGAGAGAAATAAAAAGAGGACATGAAGACAGAAAGAGAGTGATGAGAGAGAGGAGGGCTGTGTGTCAGGGGGGTGTGATGTGAAGAGAAGCTAGCTGCATCAAAGCGGAGGAGAGGAGCAGAGCAGCACTACAGCCGTGACCTGAATGTGCTCCCAGCCCTCTGCTGCTAACAGGATCAATGGCAGGCCTGCGTTGGGCTCACCTCAGGCCCCTGGGCAGGCTAATGAAGGCACACACACCACACACACCAATGATCAGTGGTGCTCGTGAAACCAGCAGTGCGATCTGACTATACCTGTCATTATAAGAAATCAAGATAACTCAAAAGATTCCATCTGTTTGCTTTACAAGGGCTGTAGCAGATGTTTACAGTGCCCCAGATTTTACTGTCCAACGCTTTGACACGTATACACACACACACACACACACACACACACACACACACACACACACACACACACACACACACACACACACACACACACACACACACACACACACACACACACACTCTCACAAACACTGAAAAGGGCTGAAAAAGGCTGAAAAGATTACAGCATCTAACTGCTAAAAACATTGATAATTTCACTTGTAAGCCCTCAAAGAAACTCATCTCTTTTTACTATGAGGTGCAATTTTTTTAGCTCAACTTCCACCTGATGTCACGTCATAGCCGAGGTGTTATAAGATAACGCTGAATAAATAATAACATCTAAATGGTTTCACATAATTTATCACTATTCGTTTCTATCTCTCTCCCAGGTTGTGGGGCCGTGCTGAAGCTCCATTGTGGCAGAGAGTCAGAATCTGGTCCAAATCCAATATAAGGGGAATTACTTCCCAAATTCCTTCATACGATGTAACCTGCACATAAACCCCCCCCCCTTTCCATCTTGAATCCATTTGATGCTTGGTTTTGGGATTGGAGAGTGGGACTATGGATTGGCATGTGCAGCACTGATGTTAGGCCCTTGATGTAAAGACCTACCTACTTTACTGTAGTCTTTACTCTACTTTACTGTAGTCTTTACTCTACTTTACTGTAGTCTTTACTCTACTTTACTGTAGTCCGCTATGTAGTGCTCTGGGAAAAGTGACAGGGAGAATTCTCACACTTACATACAAAATATATACAGAATGTATACTGTTGTATCAATATTAATCCGTATTATATAGATTATAAGGGGAAGGAATTGGTCTGGAATTACAGTGATACAACGAACAGGGTCGGTGTATCATATCTAACTTCGTTCAGGTGTGAAGAGCTTCTGCTAACAGCACATACAGTATGTATGGAGAGTATGGTGTCTAGTACTAACGAGGTCTCCTCCATCACACGAGTCCTCTACCCTCAAGTCACATCCCTCTATCTCTGACCCTGTCTGAGGAGCGTGTGAAAGCGAAAAGGAATGAAACCATAAGACCATGGGCACTGGGGCAGCTGGCGGGGACACATATTGTGTGTGTGTAGAAATCACCTTGATTCAGTGCACCGGCCCCTTTGATGTTGCCTGGAGCTGAACAACTCCTCAATCTGAGCCAACCCTAAGCCTTAAAACTCAAATCTAGCCTGACGTCCCCCACCCCCTCCTGAAAATCATAACCATATGATGGAGAAGAAATTCCTCCACCCTAGGAATCGCTTCGCCCCGTCCATCTCTCTCTCCGACCGAGACATCAGGCCAGTGATAACAGAAAACAGGTTCCGAGACGATGGGAGGTGATGGGAGGAGGAGAAGATGAGAGGTGGGTTAAGAAGATCACGTCCCGAAAAATTGCACGCAGCATGACTACCTAAAATGGAAGTTTCTCAGGCGAGGGATGGAGGGATGGAAGATAGGATGACCTTCCAGTTGACAGAGTGAGAGACAGAGAGAAGGAGAGGGGGAGGAAAAAAACGAGTGAAATATGAAATCTGACTCAAATTAGAAAAACATTCCTGTTCTATCACAGTTGAGAGCCTCAGTCAGACCCTGCAGGAACAACCTGTACATGTACTGGGTATCTGACACACGTACTGGGTGTCTGACACACGTACTGGGTATCTGACACACGTACTGGGTGTCTGACACACGTACTGGGTGTCTGACACACGTACTGGGTGTCTGACACACGTACTGGGTATCTGACACACGTACTGGGTGTCTGACACACGTACTGGGTGTCTGACACACGTACTGGGTGTCTGACACACGTACTGGGTGTCTGACACACGTACTGGGTATCTGACACACGTACTGGGTGTCTGACACACGTACTGGGTATCTGACACACGTACTGGGTATCTGACACACGTACTGGGTATCTGACACACGTACTGGGTGTCTGACACACGTACTGGGTGTCTGACACACGTACTGGGTGTCTGACACACGTACTGGTTCGAGGGGATACTATACAATTACTACTTCATCCGTGTAATAACCACTTCCATACATGTAATTACATTATAATAACAACAAAATAGTCCCCTTTATGAAAATCGCTGTGTTTGAGTGTGTTTGGTAGCCAGTGTGGGTGAGGGTGTGTTTATGAGTCTGTATTTGTTATTGTGTGTGTTTGGTCTGCGTGTGGTGGCTGGCCCTGGCTCCCTGTTCATTCCTCTCCCCTTTCTCTCTCTCTCCTCCTTGTTAATCGCATCAGCTGGTTTAGCCAGAGGACATCCTTCATTAAATAAATCAGGAAGTAGCATATTGGGTAGTCTGACCCCTGCTTTGCGCCACGGGTTTTACCCCTCTAACAAATTCCTTTGCTCAACTCAAGATGAGCCTGGGCGGCCACACTGCGCCCAGATGTCAGGTATTTGACTAAAACGACCTCATTGTACCTCCCATTCCCTTACCCTGTGTCCCTGAGAGATGGAGGGGGGAAGATAGAGGGAGGATGAGGGAGGGGTGTTTGGGAGCGTATTGGAGGTGTGTGGGTTCGTGGAGTGTGTGTATTTGTGTGCAGTGTAGTGTGTGTGTTAGCGGTTCCATCTGGGTCTCCTGGAAGCGCGGTGGAGTCAGGAAAACCGCATCTCATAAAAGGGGGAGGAAGCCCAATGTTCTACAAGGACAGAACATTACAGAGAATGTCGCTCAGGAAAACCCTGGGCTTGGGCCCACATGTTGGCTGGCTGACTAGGCCTTCTCTCTCCCCCTTCTCTTTTCCTCACTCTGTCTCTAGCTCTCTCTCTCTCTCAATATTTCTCTCTCTTAATAGGCAAAGGAACAAGAAACAGCTAAAGGTTGAAAGAGAGAGAGAGACATCGAGAGAGAGAGAGAGAGAGAGAGAGAGAGAGAGAGAGAGAGAGAGAGAGAGAGAGAGAGAGAGAGAGAGAGAGAGAGAGAGAGAGAGAGAGAGAGAGAGAGAGAGAGAGAGAGAGAGAGAGAGAGAGAGCGAGAGAGGGCCAGACTGATAGGAATTCCATCTGTCGGGACGGAGCGGAGCGGTGACAGGCGGCGAGAGAACCAAAGGCATCTGGTCTCCATTGGTGCTGGGGGGTGCGGGCCAACTAACAGGGCCTGCTCTGGCTCTGGAACCATATGAGGGAGAGATGGATGGAGAGACTGAGGGGTTGAGCCAAGGACCTGGCAAAGGGGGGACAGGGAGAGGAAAGAGAGAGAGAAAGAGAGGGAGAGAGGGGGAGAGGGAGATTAGGGCCCCCGACGACTGGCAGTCGTGAGACCTGTCTCGATTCTTCACACATTGCTTTGGATTGTGCTTGGGGGGGGGGGCTATGGGAGGTTTGGCATGTATGTAGTCAGGGTGTGGGGGGAGCCGAGTTAATCACAGTATTTTGAGGAGAGGAGTTGAGAGGAGTTGAGTTGTCCTCATAAGCCTAGCGCGTGTGTGTATGTTGTGTGTGTGGTTCATGTGGACGTTTGTTGATAAGTCTTTGGGTTGAGATCAGAACAAAAGAGAGGAGAACAGAGGTGTGATGATCAGTCAGCGCTGTCAGGGGAGACAGACCTACTATACAGCCAGCATAGTTCACAGCCAGATACACTGAGGTAGCCAGATACACTGAGGTAGCCATGAGGAGCTCTCTGAGGAACACATATGTTCATAAGGGAAACAGATATTCTATATGGTGCGATGAATATGTTCATTAGGGATTACCATGATGACTAAATGTACCCAAATAAATAGTGGATGATACAAGCAGAATGAGATTGTTGTGACAAATACCATCACAGTAGTGATGGAATGTTATCATATTGTATATTGAATGAATGAGACAAACATGATGTCAGTATGTCTGGTGTGACATGATCTGGTACATGTCTGGCTAGGGGATGTGATCTGGTACATGTCTGGCTAGGGGATGTGATCTGGTACATGTCTGGCTAGGGGATGTGATCTGGTACATGTCTGGCTAGGGGATGTGATCTGGTACATGTCTGGCTAGGGGATGTGATCTGGTACATGTCTGGCTAGGGGATGTGATCTGGTACATGTCTGGCTAGGGGATGTGATCTCGTACATGTCTGACTAGGGGATGTGATCTGGTACATGTCTGGCTAGGGGATGTGATCTGGTACATGTCTGGCTAGGGGATGTGATCTGGTACATGTCTGGCTAGGGGATGTGATCTGGTACATGTCTGGCTAGGGGATGTGATCTGGTACATGTCTGGCTAGGGGATGTGATCTGGTACATGTCTGGCTAGGGGATGTGATCTGGTATATGTCTGGCTAGGGGATGTGATCTGGTACATGTCTGGCTAGGGGATGTGATCTGGTACATGTCTGGCTAGGGGATGTGATCTGGTACATGTCTGGCTAGGGGATGTGATCTGGTACATGTCTGGCTAGGGGATGTGATCTGGTACATGTCTGGCTAGGGGATGTGATCTGGTACATGTCTGGCTAGGGGATGTGATCTTATCATACGATGCTACAACAGGCGTCCATACTGATGATGACATGTAATGGTGAGAATAACCACCGATAAAAGCAGCAGGAAAATGAAAAGGTCAGCAAGACAATACAGTCTGGTTTACAACCCTTCCTTAAATTCAGCCAAAACAGACACTTTCCACTAAACAACCATTTTATTTATTTTATTTTCTGAAAATCTAGCAGAAGTGTGGGTTTGGGTCTGTAATGATCCCGCTGGGTTTTTCAGTACAATTTCCTAATGGAATATTTTACTGCACAACAGTCGTGGAGTGGCGAGGACCACTGCGAAGGTCATTAAAGCACTTTTTGAAATTAAAACAGTTGAAAATGAGATCACGGGGAGCGATTGTGTCCCTACGGTGGCTATAAGAATGTGTTTACTGAGAGGAGAAGTACAGTGCGTTAGGCCTCATTAGCTTATTGCTATAGATGCAATGTGTGTGTGTGTGTGTGTGTGTGTGTGTGTGTGTGTGTGTGTGTGTGTGTGTGTGTGTGTGTGTGTGTGTGTGTGTGTGTGTGTGTGTGTGTGTGTGTGTGTGTGTGTGTGTTGTTAACTATGCTATTGTTAAGAGTGAATCAGCTGTAGAGGTTATAGCGATATATAATTCTGTTTGCTAATGGTTCATAATTGCTGATTGTGTGTGTGTATGTGTACACTGTGTGTGTGTGTGTGTGTGTGTGTGTGTGTGTGTGTGTGTGTGTGTGTGTGTGTGTGTGTGTGTGTGTGTATGTATGCATGTGTGTGTGTGTGTGTGCCTATGTGTGTGTGTGTATATGTATGTATGCATATGTGTATGTATGCGTGCATGTGTGTGTGTGTGTAACTGTAATGTGAAGATCAGATCATACAATGGTCCTTAGGAGAAAAAGAGAGGGAGACAGAGAAAGACACACCATTGTAAATACAACCCATATTTATGCTTATTTATTTTCCCTTTTGTACTTTAACCATGTGTACATCGTTACAACACTGTATATATACATAATATGACATTTATAATGTCTTTATTATTTTGAAACTTCCGTTTGTGTAATATTTACTGTTCATTTTAATTGTTATTTCACTTTTGTGTATTATCTAACTCACTTGCTTTGGCAATGTTAACATATGTTTCCCATGCCAATAAAGCCCCTTGAATTGAATTGATTTGAATTGAAAGAGAGAGAGAAAGAGAGAGGGAGAGGAAGAGGGAGGGAGAGGAAGGAGGGAGAGGTAGAGGGAGGGAGAGGAAGAAAAAAACAATCATTCATTTTAATGGCTATTGATGTTATTTATAATTCCCCTCACTTCGCAAATCACAATTCCAACCACTTGACGACCTATTGAGCTTTTTATGCTATCGATTCATTTCCTCCTGCTTAAACAGTCTATTACAATGGTAAATTGCGAAGTGTACGCATATTTAGTCACGCCTCAACAATATATTTACCCTTCTTATGCTGTACGTGACCTAGCATAATGCATTGAGATGGAGAGTAGAATTTGTCTTTGCTGCTGGGATAATTAATTAATATCTCATAGAATCATAATTGTAGGATTACAAAAGGAGGAAATTGAATGATGGGAAAAATCGAATTATGACAAACGTGCAAATATTCTTACTGATGAGGAAAACAATGATGATAATTATGATAGTACTGATGTTGATGACAACGAAGATAATCATGACAATAACCATGATAACAGTCATGTTTAAAGTGACAGGAGGTTGATTATCTTGGTGTCTGGAAGGCATGTCGTGGTGTATCAGCTCAGTAATCTGTGTGCTGGGAAGGAGAGGTGCGTGGCGTTGGGAAACAACCGAAATGTCCACATAGGAGAGAAGGAAGAACCAGATGAGCCTACGTGACGCACGACTCTAATCCTGCTCTGGAGCTATACAAAACAGTTGTATGGACACACACACGCATACTATAAAACACACACACACACATAACTAGGTATGTAGGGACGTATGTCCACACGCATGTACAAGGACAATGCGCACACACTCACACACACATATGCTCAAACACTAAAGTACACGCAGGTTAGCTACACCTGGTTTCTGGTAACACAGTTTTAAGTTAAGGGCAAAGCCTTCACCTTTATGTTGCAGCATTCCAACCCAAACAGATGAACAGAGAGAGGGAAGATAGAATGAGAGAAAAAGCCCTCACTCTCTTCACGGTCCTGAGATCACAGCAGTGCGGGTGCTGACAAAGGACTGTGTGTGTGTATGTGTGTCTGTGTCGTCTCCGTGCCTGAGGGTGTGTTCCTGTGCGCCGGTGTGTGTGTGAGTGACAGGCGGCAGGGCCCAATCGGCCGGGGAGCGGGGTGGACAGTGATTACGGGTGACAGTGGTGTTACCGTGGAGACAGGTGAAGGCTGGAGAGTGGAGGGATGGAGAGAACATTATTCATATATTCAGAAGGCTGGCTGGGACTTTCAACATGTTGTATCCCCCGCAGTCAGACATTACACGGGTGCCACCGGCACTGGAACAACACACACGAGAGAGAGAGGAGCTGACACAACATACTGTAACTTAGACACGGGCAGACGAGCAGAGAGAAATGGTGTGTTTGTACCTGTCTGTGTATGCGTGTGTGTATGTACCTGTCTGTGTGAGTGTGAATGTACCTGTCTGTGTGAGTGTGTGTTTGTACCTGTCTGTCTCTGTGAGTGTGAGTGTGTGTGTTTGTGTTTGTACCTGTCTGTCTGTGTGAGTGCGTGTGTATGTACCCATCTGTCTGTGTGGGTGTGTGTGTGAAATAATACATGGTGTGTGTGTGTGTGTGCATGTACCTGTGTGCGTGTACCTGTGTGTGTGTGTGTGTGTGTGTGTGTGTGTGTGTGTGTGTGTGTGTGTGTGTGTGTGTGTGTGTGTGTGTGTGTGTGTGTGTGTGTGTGTGTGTACCTGTCTGTCTGTGTGGGTGTGTGTGTGAAATAATACATGGTGTGAGTGTGAGGCATCAGAAGGCCTGAGGTCTATTCTGTCAGCTCAGTGTCTTGGGCTCTATGGTGCAGCACTGACACACACACAACACCCTGCTGCACACACTGGTCATGACAACACACACACACACTGGTCAGGACAACACACACACACTGGTCATGACAACACACACACACACACTGGTCATGACACACACACACACACTGGTCATGACACACACACACTGGTCAGGACAACACACACACACACACACTGGTCAGGACACACACACACACACACTGGTCAGGACAACACACACACACACACTGGTCAGGACAACACACACACACACACACACACACACACACACACACACACACACACACACACACACACACTGGTCAGGACAACACACGCACACACACACACACACACACACACACACACACACACTGGTCAGGACAACACTGGTCAGGACAACACACACACTGGTCAGGACAACACACACACTGGTCAGGACAACACACACACTGGTCAGGACAACACACACACTGGTCAGGACAACACACACTGGTCAGGACAACACACACACTGGTCAGGACAACACACACACTGGTCAGGACAACACTGGTCAGGACAACATACACACTGGTCATGAAAACACACACACTGGTCAGGACAACACACACACTGGTCAGGACAACACACACACTGGTCAGGACAACACACACTGGTCAGGACAACACACACACTGGTCAGGACAACACACACACTGGTCAGGACAACACACACACTGGTCAGGACAACACACACACACACACACTGCTTCCCCTCTCCCAAACTCTGTGTTTTCTAAATGCAAAATATTCCTAAAGGCTGAATCAGCAGTCTGGCACATCATCCCCCCTTCCCCTCCACACCCCAAGGCATGCTGGGTAGTGAAGGCTGAACCAGAGACACAGAAAGAGAGGGATAAATAACACTCTAAACACGCCTAAAGAGGAAAATAAAAGCGGGGAAGAGAGGGAGGGAGGAGACGAGAGGAGGAGGAGGAGAGAAAGAGGAGAGGAGAGAAAGAGATGTGTGAGAGGTAAGGGGGATTTATTAGTTTGATTGTACCGTGTGCGTGTTGGAGATTTCCTGACGCGTGTGTAGGGTTTGTCACTCAGAGCCATTCTCTGACGCACGTACGCACAAGCACGCCCGCCCGCCCGCACGCACACACACGCACACACACACACACGTACAACAGATCATGAACTGGGTGTTGACTTCAGTGTCGTAGGAGTGAAAGGAGGATGATTGAGTGAAAAGCCAGAGAGAAAGAGAGATTACACGGAGGGGTTTTCTGTCCTATGATCAGATGTCAAGGATCATGTCATTTACTTCACAGGACAATAAAGGCAGAAAAAGGTTCTGAGTACTGACACGTCTGTATCAATCAACTGACTGAAATGATCAAAACCCTGAATCAAATGTCCTTCTCAATTTAATGGGTTCACACACTGATAATCCCTCTCATATTCATATTGTATTTCATTCTATTACATCATTAGATAAATACAGGAAGACATGTTTTTAAATCCCATCAATATCTCCCATAACTCTCCTCCATTGGATCTACCATGGAGCGCTGTATAGAGAATAAACGCACCACAGACATAACGTGGCTGCCCTGAGGCTGGGAGATGATTGAATTTCATAGCTACTTACAGGCTAATAGGCTACAACGACTGCTCACTGTCCTTAAGTGACTGACAATTTGGGCTGCGGAGCGAAACCTTTGAAGGCCTTTTTGAAGAGATCTGGGGGGGGGGGGTTAGTGACTAGGCTGGGCTGGGCGGTTTGAACAACGACAGTTAGACTGTCTATCTATTAGAACCAGCTGATCCAACCACACTGAGTTGGAACGTTTCGATAGCCAATGGCGAGGTCTTTCTCACAGTCTAAGACTATACGGGTTGGACGAGGATTGGAAGACGAATATGTTATTTTTTGTCAGAGTGCAAAATAATTGAAAAATAAATTATATCAAAAGAAAAAAGATAAAACTAGATAGATAAAAAAATTATTTGATTGATTTTTTTAACAACGCAAAATCAAATCTCCTGGGTATATTGAGTCTAATAAATCCAGCAACTCAACCTAAAGCCTGTAAGAATGCATGGATCTGTTTATTTGTCTCTGTGTGTATCTCCATTGTGTGCGTATTGTTCTGTGTGTGTGTCTGTGTGTTCGACAAGTCTGCGAGCAGTTTACTCACAGAAGCTGTTTCCACATACAAGGCCTCAAAACTGCCCTCTCCTCCCTCCATCTCTCCTTTCTCTCCAGCCATGCTGTTCCACTTACCCACACTCCTTTGTGGAACACAAGCCCCAGCCACGGTACCTCGCCTGCCTCGCCGCCACAACGCTGCTATTGGCTTTGGACAACACACACACCACCGAACACCCTAACCACAAGCACATGTTCCCCTCGTTCTTAACTAATTCATTCTGGAACACTTTGGTTTGGGTTTTGAGAGACCAAAACCTCTACCTTTGATTAAGAAATGTGTCTGACTGCAATTATATGGGAGGGAGGGGTAAGTACGATGGTGGTTTTATAGTCTGCTGGCGTGACATTTTTCTATTCTATTTTTCATTGTGTTTTTCGTTGTTGCAGAGGGACACTGTTGACGGGAGTTGTTGGAAGCAAAGAGGAGAATTAGAGAAATATTGAGCGATAGCTTTTTAAACACGTTCAATAGTTGCTACTGTTTCTTTGATCGATAGCCTTTGGAAAAGTACTGCAATGTGGATAGTGATTTGCGGGCCCACCTGGTGACACACATAGAGGCTGCAATGAGTCTGAATAAGTGGACTTGTTAAACATCCGAGAGAATCACACACACTCACATCTGGGAGTGTATTAATGATTACAGTGCATAGTCACATCTAAAATATGTTACGTGATCCATGTGTATTCATATTCAGTGATCAGTTTGTAAGTGTGTATATATTTGATTATAAACTGGTTGGTTCGAGCCCTGAATGCTGATTGGCTGACAGCCATGGTTTATCAGACCGTATACCTCAGGTATGAAAAACATGTATTTTTCCTGCTCTAATTAAGTTGGTAACCAGTTTATAATAGCAATAAGGCACCTCGGGGGGTGTGATATATGGCCAATATACCACGGCTAAGGGCTGTGGTATATATCTCTATGAACAGCCCTTAGCCGTGGTATATCGGCCATATACCACACCTCCTCGGGCCTTATTGTTTAAATATTACACTGTGAATGACCATGACGTGTTCCTGTGTGTTTAGCTACTACGGTTCTAGTAACACACGTCTGTATCAGAACCGTGTCCCTGACTCCCACCTACCTGCAGTATGTAGCCCCTGACATAGTCCCTCAGGGTCCAGCCCAGGCCGTGCAGTATGTGGAGCACCTCCTCCTGCTTCAGAACACTGAACAGACGGTCCAGCAGGATCTTCAGTCTGACCGGCACCGCCTGGGTCCCGTACAGCATCAGGCTGCTGATGTCAAACACCACGTTGGACTGAACTATCTCCACCTGGGTGGGGTGGTACAGGTGCTGCGTGCTCAGCTTGTCCAGCGCTGGGATGAGGGGACAAGGACACACACCAACATGAGTAGGCTTAAACATACATACAGGACATACTAATTCAATGACAATTCATTAGTCAATGAAAAACACAGGCGTTTTGGTTAAGAACATGTGTTTATGTTTTATTTTTATGGTTAACTTCGAATCCCGTCCTGAAACCCTCTTGCATATACTCTGCAGGTATAGACACATGCAGGTGCCTAAACACAGACACACCCTGCCAGCCTCACCAGGTAATGACTAGCACGTTTCCCCCTGTCTCCAGTCTTCTCTGGGAGGTAACAGTGCAGGGAGATAACAACACATCTAGGAGATCAAATGTAACTGACTGCCTTTCTCTATGTAGTCTCTGTCTGTCCTATCTGCCTCTCCTCTTGTCATCTTTCTTTCTCTATTTGCACCTACAGTTTCTCTCTCTCCATCCCTCCCTCCCTCAAAAGTGCCCCATCTCCCTCTGTCTGTGTCTCATCTCCTTTTCTACCTCACTTTATTAAGTAAGTGTGGAAGCATTTCACTGTTAGTGTGGAAGCATTTCACTGTTAGTGTGGAAGCATTTCACTGTTAGTGTGGAAGCATTTCACTGTTAGTGTGGAAGCATTTCACTGTTAGTGTGGAAGCATTTCACTGTTAGTATGGAAGCATTTCACTGTTAGTGTGGAAGCATTTCACTGTTAGTGTGGAAGCATTTCACTGTTAGTATGGAAGCATTTCACTGTTAGTGTGGAAGCATTTCACTGTTAGTGTGGAAGCATTTCACTGTTAGTGTGGAAGCGTTTCACTGTTAGTGTGGAAGCATTTCACTGTTAGTATGGAAGCATTTCACTGTTAGTGTGGAAGCGTTTCACTGTTAGTGTGGAAGCGTTTCACTGTTAGTGTGGAAGCATTTCACTGTTAGTATGGAAGCATTTCACTGATAGTATGGAAGCATTTCACTGTTAGTGTGGAAGCATTTCACTGTTAGTGTGGAAGCATTTCACTGTTAGTGTGGAAGCATTTCACTGTTAGTATGGAAGCATTCCACTGTTAGTGTGGAAGCATTTCACTGTTAGTGTGGAAGCATTTCACTGTTAGTGTGGAAGCATTTCACTGTTAGTGTGAAACATTTCACTGTTAGTATGGAAGCATTTCACTGTTAGTGTGGAAGCATTTCACTGTTAGTATGGAAGCATTTCACTGTTAGTGTGGAAGCATTTCACTGTTAGTATGGAAGCATTTCACTGTTAGTGTGGAAGCATTTCACTGTTAGTGTGGAAGCATTTCACTGATAGTATGGAAGCATTGCACTGTAAGTAAGCATGCGTTTCACTGTAAGTAAGTAAGCATTTATCTTCCCCTCTACCCTGTCTCTTCCCCTCTACCCTGTCTCTTCCCCTCTACCCTGTCTCTTCCCCTCTACCCAGTCTCTTCCCCTCTACCCAGTCTCTTCCCCTCTACCCAGTCTCTTCCCCTCTACCCAGTCTCTTCCCCTCTACCCCTCTACCCTGTCTCTTCCCTCTACCCTGTCTCTTCCCTCTACCCTGTCTCTTCCCTCTACCCTGTCTCTTCCCCTCTACCCTGTCTCTTCCCCTCTACCCTGTCTCTTCCTCTCTACCCTGTCTCTTCCCCTCTACCCTGTCTCTTCCCCTCTACCCTGTCTCTTCCCTCTACCCTGTCTCTTCCCTCTACCCTGTCTCTTCCCTCTACCCTGTCTCTTCCCTCTACCCTGTCTCTTCCCCTCTACCCTGTCTCTTCCCCTCTACCCTGTCTCTTCCCCTCTACCCTGTCTCTTCCCCTCTACCCTGTCTCTTCCCCGCTACCCTGTCTCTTCCCCGCTACCCCTCTACCCTGTCTCTTCCCCTCTACCCTGTCTCTTCCCCTCTACCCTGTCTCTTCCCCTCTACCCTGTCTCTTCCCCTCTACCCTGTCTCTTCCCCTCTACCCTGTCTCTTCCCCTCTACCCAGTCTCTTCCCCTCTACCCAGTCTCTTCCCCTCTACCCTGTCTCTTCCCCTCTACCCCTCTACCCTGTCTCTTCCCCTCTACCCTGTCTCTTCCCCTCTTCCCCTCTACCCAGTCTCTTTCCCTCTACCCAGTCTCTTCCCCTCTACCCAGTCTCTTCCCCTCTACCCTGTCTCTTCCCCTCTACCCTGTCTCTTCCCCGCTACCCTGTCTCTTCCCCTCTACCCTGTCTCTTCCCCTCTACCCTGTCTCTTCCCCTCTACCCTGTCTCTTCCCCTCTACCCTGTCTCTTCCCTCTACCCTGTCTCTTCCCCTCTACCCTGTCTCTTCCCCTCTACCCTGTCTCTTCCCCTCTACCCTGTCTCTTCCCCTCTACCCTGTCTCTTCCCCTCTACCCTGTCTCTACCCTGTCTCTTCCCCTCTATCCTGTCTCTTCCCCTCTACCCTGTCTCTTCCCCTCTACCCTGTCTCTTCCCCTCTACCCTGTCTCTTCCCTCTACCCTGTCTCTTCCCCTCTACCCTGTCTCTTCCCTCTACCCTGTCTCTTCCCCTCTACCCTGTCTCTTCCCTCTACCCTGTCTCTTCCCCTCTACCCCTCTACCCTGTCTCTTCCCCTCTACCCCTCTACCCTGTCTCTACCCCTCTACCCTGTCTCTACCCCTCTACCCTGTCTCTTCCCTCTACCCTGTCTCTTCCCCTCTACCCTGTCTCTTCCCCTCTACCCTGTCTCTTCCCCTCTACCCTGTCTCTTCCCTCTACCCTGTCTCTTCCCTCTACCCTGTCTCTTCCCTCTACCCTGTCTCTTCCCCTCTACCCTGTCTCTTCCCTCTACCCTGTCTCTTCCCTCTACCCTGTCTCTTCCCTCTACCCTGTCTCTTCCCCTCTACCCAGTCTCTTCCCCTCTACCCAGTCTCTTCCCTCTACCCAGTCTCTTCCCCTCTACCCTGTCTCTTCCCCTCTACCCTGTCTCTTCCCCTCTACCCCTCTACCCCTCTACCCTGTCTCTTCCCCTCTACCCTGTCTCTTCCCCTCTACCCTGTCTCTTCCCCTCTACCCTGTCTCTTCCCCTCTACCCTGTCTCTTCCCTCTACCCTGTCTCTTCCCCTCTACCCTGTCTCTTCCCTCTACCCTGTCTCTTCCCCTCTACCCTGTCTCTTCCCTCTACCCTGTCTCTTCCCCTCTACCCTGTCTCTTCCCTCTACCCTGTCTCTTCCCCTCTACCCTGTCTCTTCCCCTCTACCCCTCTACCCTGTCTCTACCCCGTCTCTACCCCTCTACCCAGTCTCTTCCCTCTACCCTGTCTCTTCCCCTCTACCCTGTCTCTTCCCCTCTACCCTGTCTCTTCCCCTCTACCCTGTCTCTTCCCTCTACCCTGTCTCTTCCCTCTACCCTGTCTCTTCCCCTCTACCCTGTCTCTTCCCTCTACCCTGTCTCTTCCCCTCTACCCTGTCTCTTCCCTCTACCCTGTCTCTTCCCCTCTACCCTGTCTCTTCCCCTCTACCCTGTCTCTACCCCGTCTCTACCCCTCTACCCAGTCTCTTCCCTCTACCCTGTCTCTTCCCCTCTACCCTGTCTCTTCCCCTCTACCCTGTCTCTTCCCTCTACCCTGTCTCTTCCCTCTACCCTGTCTCTTCCCCTCTACCCTGTCTCTTCCCCTCTACCCTGTCTCTTCCCTCTACCCTGTCTCTTCCCCTCTACCCCTCTACCCTGTCTCTTCCCCTCTACCCTGTCTCTTCCCCTCTACCCTGTCTCTTCCCTCTACCCTGTCTCTTCCCCTCTACCCAGTCTCTTCCCCTCTACCCAGTCTCTTCCCCTCTACCCAGTCTCTTCCCTCTACCCTGTCTCTTCCCCTCTACCCTGTCTCTTCCCCTCTACCCTGTCTCTTCCCCTCTACCCTGTCTCTTCCCCTCTACCCTGTCTCTTCCCCTCTACCCTGTCTCTTCCCCTCTACCCTGTCTCTTCCCTCTACCCTGTCTCTTCCCCTCTACCCAGTCTCTTCCCTCTACCCAGTCTCTTCCCCTCTACCCAGTCTCTACCCCTCTACCTATCTCTCCCATCACCACCTCTCTCCCATCACCACCTCTCCACCTTACCCTCACTCACCTGCTTTTCTCTACATCCCCCTCTCCTTCACTCCTTTGTTTCCCCTCCCTCCCTCCCTTCCTTCCTCCCTCACTCCCACTCCTCCCTCCCCTCTTCTCTCTTCGCCTGTCTGTATGACACCTGGTTTTGTCTCCTCTGATCCCAGGACAGCCTTTCCGCTGACGAGGGCTTTGCCTGACAACACACTCTGCGAGACACGAACATCATAAAAAATGAAGAACTGCTTGTCAGAGTGGCTGCCAATGCCGAGATGAAATGAAAAGTGGGGAGAGCGAAGGAGAGAAGGGCCCTCTGACAGTTCAGAGAAGGAGATTAAAAATATTCAATGGGGTCCTGTGCTGATCGCTGAAGGCCCTCTCTACGCTTGGGCCAAACAGGTGTTTTCTTTTATCTGATTTTCCCCTCTGTTCCCTCCTTTCTATGCTTTCCGTCTTCTTTCTTTCTTTCGCTCCATGTCCTTTTTCGTACGCCCCCTGGTATTGGTCTAAGGTAGTAGGTACAGGTATGAACCAAAACACTTAAAGTTTTGAAATAAAATACACACACAGGACAAACACTAAAGTTGAACGGTATCAAATAAACATATTTATCAAATCTTTTATGTGGTAAAAACGTATTGAATCTTCCATTTTAAGCGTTTATATTAACCTGTTACCTGTAGAATCTATGAGGGGATAACACAACCCTATATAAAAGATATAGGCACTGCATATTATGCTGATCTCTTTAGTGACCCTGTATAAGGAGAGTACAGCTGTGTGTGTCAGGACCTCTCTCCTCTGGCTAAAGAGACAGGTTTATGAGAGCATATAACTTCACAGGACTAAAGAGGCAGAGAGAGAGAGAGAGAGAGACTAATATGATAAACTATTGCAATATTGCAGATATACACTATTGTTGAAATTATTTCCTACCATACCACACGATCTTCTTGTAAATAAAATGTAGTAATATTTCATATTACAACTACTGTACAGATAATCTTGGACACAGTGACTCCCATCACCCTGGTTAGTAGGTCGGCAGAATTCAAAATGGCCGTCTCTTACCGTGAGCCACCCAGCCGTGCTTGCACTGGTCACATGTACGCAGGTGGATCTTTCCTGGCTGGAAACACTCACAGGTGCAGTTCACCAGAGTGCAGCGAATGGCCTGTAGAGACACAGGGGGAGAGGGAGAGAGGAAGGCCATGTCAATCAACTGATCATACAGACAGAGAGAGAGAGAGATGGAGGGAGCAGGGAGAGGACAGAGCTCAGGCTACAGAGCACTCATCAATCAAGCAGTCACACAGAGAGAACTGAAGGGTTTCACAGATAGACACCGTAACAGATGTACACCAGTAACACATCAACTCACAGTCACACAAACAGAACTGAAGGGTTTCACAGATAGACACCGTAACAGATGTACACCAGTAACACATCAACTCACAGTCACACAAACAGAACTGAAGGGTTTCACAGATAGACACCGTAACAGATGTACACCAGTAACACATCAACTCACAGTCACACAGAGAGAACTGAAGGGTTTCACAGATAGACACCGTAACAGATGTTCACCAGTAACACATCAACTCACAGTCACACAAACAGAACTGAAGGGTTTCACAGATAGACACCGTAACAGATGTTCACCAGTAACACATCAACGCACAGTCACACAGAGAGAACTGAAGGGTTTCACAGATAGACACCGTAACAGATGTTCACCAGTAACACATCAACTCACAGTCACACAGAGAGAACTGAAGGGTTTCACAGATAGACACCGTAACAGATGTACACCAGTAACACATCAACTCACAGTCACACAGAGAGAACTGAAGGGTTTCACAGATAGACACCGTAACAGATGTACACCAGTAACACATCAACTCACAGTCACACAGAGAGAACTGAAGGGTTTCACAGATAGACACCGTAACAGATGTACACCAGTAACACATCAACGCACAGTCACACAGAGAGCTCATTTCTCAAAGAGATTTATGTACTGCAATAGCTTTGAATTGTTTCAGCATAGTACAATTTGTTTATTAAATTACATTTTAATATTACAATTGTAATATTAATTTCCTCTGTCAGTCCCTGTTAAATCCCTCTGACGAATTGACTATCACCAGATTTCCCACAATACCCTTTGTGTTATCTAATATGAATGATTTAATGAATTCATAACCTGACCCCACCTGAACTGACAGAAACTCCTTTCTTTTCACCTCATTGAATATCTCACTTGTTTTGACTAAGTCACCATTCCTCAATACTAGAGGCTGAACTGGAGCTGACCCCTAAAAGCTTTTAGCAGTTAGAGGTTAAGTGTCTAGACAGCTCAGGAGAGTCCAACTCAGTCCACCAGAATCTGAAGCACTGGTCTGATAAGGCATCACTGTCAATCATAAGTGCTTCAAAGTCTACAGGTCGAGACGTCCATTTTACAGGAAGAAGAGGTCTGTTTTACAGGAAGAAGAGGTTTGTTTTACAGGAAGTTGCTTTAAATGCTAGGCTAATTCACACCTCTATGGTGGAGGTTTATAGTGTGGATTTCATTGATGGAAATGTAATATTTGACAGCTAAACATAGTTGGCATATGGTCTGCCTCACACCCTTCTTCTGTGGGGTCTGTGTAACCACATTAAATACCAACAATATCCACCATGAACAAGGATTTAGAAAAATGACTGTGTTAGAGGCTTCCAAATGTACACAGCTCCAAGCCACAAATTTCTCATTGACACAAATTCTGGAAGGCATAGAGGACTCTGTACTAGGAATGAGGGAGAGAGGGAAAAAGGGGGGGAAAAGAAGGGAGGAAAAATCCCCAAAAGCCAAAAATGGATAATAATCAATGTTGGCACCCCTTGCCTTATCAGTCCATTGTTATGTTAAAAGATGAAATTGATAAATGATAATAATTACATCGAAATCCCTCTCGGTCTTCAAAGACAAATTGCTTAAAGGGGAGGGGGGAATATTTGTGGTTGTAGTGTATTAGCGTAGCGAGACCCTGCTATGGAAATCATCCCTTTTCCAGGAAGAGTTTCATTCTAAAACAGCCAGTCAGCGCTAACATTTTTCCTTCCAATATTATTGTAGCCATCGACTCACAATCCTGAATCACAGACCGAATGGAGCCTGAGGTGTTGATAACATAAATAAATAACTTGGTAGAAATAGCACTGATTGAACAGCATGCGGATTGTATGTTTCACGTTTGGTGAAAAGGATGTGGAGTCGATCCCAAATGTCTAAAGTCTGTGTTTCTGTGTTAGACTGCTTAGGGCTGTAAAATCTTGTGTAATCACAGAAATGACAGAGGAAAACATTCAACCACGCTTGTAAAAGGGAATGATGTGTATTATAGTAGATGATGGATATGATTGCGGCCTCTTTATTTTGACAGGAAAATCACAATCATATCCAAGGCTCTTTGTCATCACGTGTGTCTGCACGAGGGTGTGTGTGTCACGTTCCTGACCTGTTTTCTGTTATTTTTGTATGTGTTTAGTTGGTCAGGGCGTGAGTTGGGGTGGGCATTCTATGTTTTGTGTTTCTATGTTTAGGTCATTTGTAATTAGCCTTATATGGTTCTCAATCAGGGACAGGTGTTTGACGTTTCCTCTGATTGAGAACCATATAAAGGTAGGCTGTTCACACTGTTTGTTTGTGGGTGATTGTCTTCCGTGTCTGTGTATGTTGCACCACACGGGACTGTTTTCGGTTTGTTTGTTCGTTCGTTTGATGTAGTCTGTTCCTGTTCGTGAGTTCTTCGTGTATTTATGTAAGTTCCATGTTCAGGTCTGTCTACGTCGTTTTGTTATTTTGTAGTTTGTTGAAGTGTTTTCGGTTTTTGTCTTTACTTTAATAAACTTCATTATGTCCACATTCCACGCTGCGCTTTGGTCCAATCCCTACTCCTCCTCTTCTTCCGAAGAGGAGGAGGACAGCCGTTACAGAACCACCCACCAACCATGGATCAAGCAGCGTGAAAGGAACCAGCAGCAGCGGCCAAAGAACCAGGACTCGTGGACTTGGGAGGAAATATTGGACGGAAAGGGACCCTGGGCTCAACCAGGAGAATATCGCTGCCCCAAAGCTGAGCTGGAGGCAGCGAAAGCAGAGAGGCGGCGTTTCGAGGAGCTAGCTCGGAAGCAGGAGAAGGATCTGGGCTACACTACGTGGGAGGAGATCGACAGGTGGGCGATCAACCCAGGGCGAGTGCCGGAGCCCGCCTGGGATTCTCTGGCGCAGTGCGAGGAGGGATACCGGCGAATGGAGGCAGCACGACGACGCGGTAGGAAGCCTGTGAGTAAACCCCAAAAATTTCTTGGGGGGGGGGCTAAAAGGGAGAGTGGCGAAGTCAGGTAGGAGACCTGCGCCCACTCCCTGTACTTACCGTGGAGAGCGAGAGTACGGGCAGACACCGTGTTCTGCAGTAGAGCGCATGGTGTCTCCTGTACGTGTGCATAGCCCGGTGCGGGTTATTCCACCTCCCCGCACTGGCAGGGCTAGATTGAGCATTGAGCCAAGTGCCATGAAGCCGGCTCTACATATCTGGCCACCAGTGCGTCTCCTCGGGCCGGCTTACATGGCACCAGCCTTACGCATGGTGTCCCCGGTTCGCCTACATAGCCCGGTGCGGGTTATTCCACCTCCCCGCACTGGTCGGGCGACGGGGAGCATACAACCAGGTAAGGTTGGGCAGGCTCAGTGCTCAAGGGAGCCAGTACGCCTGCACGGTCCGGTATTTCCGGCGCCACCTCCCCGCTCCAGCCCAGTACCACCAGTGCCTACACCACGCACCAGGCTTCCAGTGCGTCTCCAGAGCCCTGTTCCTCCTCCACGCACTCTCCCTGTGGTGTGTGTCTCCAGCCCAGTGCCTCCAGTTCCGGCACCACGCATCAAGCCTCCTGTGCGTCTCCAGAGCCCTGTACGCACTGTTCCTTCTCCCCGTACTCGCCCTGATGTGCGTGCCCTCAGCCCGGTACCACCAGTGCCGGTACCACGCACTAGGCCTATAGTACGCCTTGAGAGTCCAGTGTGCCCTGTTGTTGTTCCCCGCACTAGCCTGAAGGTGCGTGTCTTTAGCCCGGTACCTCCAGTTCCGGCACCACGCACCAGGCCTACAGTGCGTCTCAGCCGGCCAGAGTCTGCCGTCTGCCCAGCGGCGCCTGAACTGCCCGTCTGCCCAGCGGCGCCTGAACTGCCCGTCTGCCCAACGGCGCCTGAACTGCCCGTCTGCCCAACGCCGTCTGAACTGTCCGTCTGCCAAGCGCCGCATGAACTGCCCGTCTGTATTGAGCCTTCAAAGCCGCCCGTCTGTACTGAGCCTGCAAAGCCGCCCGTCTGCCATGAGCCTTCAGAGCCGTCCGCCAGACAGGAGCCGCTAGAGCCTTCCGCCAGACAGGAGCCGCTAGAGCCTTCCGCCAGACAGGAGCAGCCAAAGCCTTCCGCCAGACAGGATCAGCCAGAGCCTTCCGCCAGACAGGATCAGCCAGAGCCTTCCGCCAGACAGGATCAGCCAGAGCCTTCCGCCAGACAGGATCAGCCAGAGCCTTCCGCCAGACAGGATCAGCCAGAGCCGTCAGCGAGCCATGACCAGCCAGAGCCGTCAGCGAGCCATGACCAGCCAGAGCCGTCAGCGAGCCATGACCAGCCAGAGCCGTCAGCGAGCCATGACCAGCCAGAGCCGTCAGCGAGCCATGACCAGCCAGAGCCGTCAGCGAGCCATGACCAGCCAGAGCCGTCAGCGAGCCATGACCAGCCAGAGCCGTCAGCGAGCCATGACCAGCCAGAGCCGTCAGCCAGCCATGACCAGCCAGAGCCGTCATCCAGCCAGGATCCGCCAGAGCCGTCATCCAGCCAGGATCCGCCAGAGCCGTCATCCAGCCAGGATCCGCCAGAGCCGTCATCCAGCCAGGATCCGCCAGAGCCGTCATCCAGCCAGGATCCGCCAGAGCCGTCATCCAGCCAGGATCCGCCAGAGCCGTCATCCAGCCAGGATCCGCCAGAGCCAGCCAGCCAGGATCCGCCAGAGCCAGCCAGCCAGGATCCGCCATCCAGTCCGGTGCTGCCGTCCCTCAGTCCGGAGCTGCCGTCGCTCAGTCCGGAGCTGCCCCTTATCCCGGTGCTGCTCCTTATCCCGGTGATGCCCCTTAATTTAGGTGGGGTTATTTGGAGGGTGGTCACTGAGAGGGGGATAAAAAAGCGGGGATTTATTATGGTGGGATGGGGACCACGCCCAGAGCCTGAGCCGCCACCGTGGACAGATGCCCACCCAGACCCTCCCCTAGACTTTTGGTGGTGCGTCCGGAGTTCGCACCTTGAGGGGGGGGGTTCTGTCACGTTCCTGACCTGTTTTCTGTTATTTTTGTATGTGTTTAGTTGGTCAGGGCGTGAGTTGGGGTGGGCATTCTATGTTTTGTGTTTCTATGTTTAGGTCATTTGTAATTAGCCTTATATGGTTCTCAATCAGGGACAGGTGTTTGACGTTTCCTCTGATTGAGAACCATATAAAGGTAGGCTGTTCACACTGTTTGTTTGTGGGTGATTGTCTTCCGTGTCTGTGTATGTTGCACCACACGGGACTGTTTTCGGTTTGTTTGTTCGTTTGTTTGATGTAGTCTGTTCCTGTTCGTGAGTTCTTCGTGTATTTATGTAAGTTCCATGTTCAGGTCTGTCTACGTCGTTTTGTTATTTTGTAGTTTGTTGAAGTGTTTTCGGTTTTTGTCTTTACTTTAATAAACTTCATTATGTCCACATTCCACGCTGCGCTTTGGTCCAATCCCTACTCCTCCTCTTCTTCCGAAGAGGAGGAGGACAGCCGTTACAGTGTGTGCACATGCGTGTCCATAAAGTGTCCATAAAGTACGTGCGTCTGCACGAGGGTGTGTGTGCATGTGCACATGCGTGTCCATAAAGTACGTGCGTCTTAGCCCCACTTCAGAATAAGTCTGCCGCTCTTCTCTGCACAGAGAGAGTCATCACAAAACTAAAAGGTGAAGATCTCTTCTAACGTTACATCAACCTCTCCGGCCTCTAGGTTACCAGGCTGCTCGTTATGGAGCACACCTGTCACCATCGTTACGCGCACCTGCGCGTCATCAGACTCACCTGGACTCCATCACCTCCCTGATTACCTTCCCTATATATGTCACTCCCTTTGGTTCCTTCCCCAGGCGTTATTGTTTCTGTGTCATGTCTGTGCGTTGTCCGTGTTTCTTATTTTGTATTATGTTGTGTTTATTTATTAAAACACTCACTCCCTGAACTACCCGACTCTCAGCACACATCGTGACACACACATCTTACACTACAGTCATTTCCCAGAATCACTTTAGGAACTTCACCAATTTACCACACACACTCTCTTATCTCACTGCAGCTGATTTATCGCCTGTGACCGGCAGTGTGACAGTGACGCGACACACACACACACACAGGGTCGTAGGTCGTAGTCCATGATGCAGATGACCCATATTTCACAAGAACCCATGCAGAAAACACCCCATCAGCAGTTACACATCACTGAGGAACAGCAGTAACACAATCACAGGAACCAGTGTTCATACCATCACTGAGGGACAGCAGTAACACAATCACAGGAACCAGTGTTCATACCATCACTGAGGGACCACAGTAACACAAGCACAGGAACCAGTGTTCATACCATCACTGAGGGACAGCAGTAACACAATCACAGGAACCAGTGTTCATACCATCACTGAGGGATAGCAGTAACACAATCACAGGAACCAGTGTTCATACCATCACTGAGGGACCACAGTAACACAAGCACAGGAACCAGTGTTCATACCATCACTGAGGGACAGCAGTAACACAATCACAGGAACCAGTGTTCATACCATCACTGAGGGACAGCAGTAACACAATCACAGGAACCAGTGTTCATACCATCACTGAGGGACAGCAGTAACACAATCACAGGAACCAGTGTTCATACCATCACTGAGGGACAGCAATAACACAATCACAGGAACCAGTGTTCATACCATCACTGAGGAACAGCAGTAACACAATCACAGGAACCAGTGTTCATACCATCACTGAGGGATAGCAGTAACACAATCACAGGAACCAGTGTTCATACCATCACTGAGTGATAGCAGTAACACAATCACAGGAACCAGTGTTCATACCATCACTGAGGGACAGCAGTAACACAATCACAGGAACCAGTGTTCATATCATCACTGAGGGACCACAATAACACAATCACAGGAACCAGTGTTCATACCATCACTGAGGGACCACAATAACACAATCACAGGAACCAGTGTTCATACCATCACTGAGGGACCACAATAACACAATCACAGGAACCAGTGTTCATACCATCACTGAGGGACAGCAGTAACACAATCACAGGAACCAGTGTTCATACCATCACTGAGGGACCACAATAACACAATCACAGGAACCAGTGTTCATACCATCACTGAGGGACAGCAGTAACACAATCACAGGAACCAGTGTTCATACCATCACTGCACATGGCAAAGGACACACTTATACATACAAGTAACATTCTAACCTTTGCTAGTGTATTGTACCTATTCAGTACTGTAATACAAGCAGTCAACGTTTCGTAGGACTGAATATCAAACAGAATGACATGCTGTAACCATGACTACATGTAATCCCTCATGCCACACGGTATTAGCCATGTCATTTTACTGCAGTACGTCAAGTATAAAGTGCCACTCCACTGTAACATGACCGTGACCATAACATGACCGTTACCGTAATAGGATTAAATCCGCTAGGTGTTTTAAACCAGATTAGCAGGGGGGAGGTATCAAAGTGAACATGAGCTAATCCCAGATTAACCATCAAATTACACCAAATCCCACCACATCTGCCCAGCAGGTTGGCATCTGGGCAGACAGGGACATCGTTTAGTTTTGGCAAAGTGGGGACGGGGATTACACCTTTAGTGTGTCAAACTGCTTGTCTATCGCAGGTGTAGCGTAAATCAGGTACCCCCTCTGGTTTCAACCATGTAGCTAATCTGTAGAGGGTGCCGGTTTTGCTTTCTGCTACTGTTGTTTGTCTCCCTTCGGGCTCTACATGAGAGCTGAACCAAAGTGTTTATTTTGATTTGTCCTGCTTGCTAACAGGTTGGATTTGTCCTGCTTGCTAACAGGTTGGATTTGTCCTGCTTGCTAACAGGTTGGATTTGTCCTGCTTGCTAACAGGTTGGATTTGTCCTGCTTGCTAACAGGTTGGATTTGTCCTGCTTGCTAACAGGTTGGATTTGTCCTGCTTGCTAACAGGTTGGATTTGTCCTGCTTTCTAACAGGTTGGATTTGTCCTGCTTGCTAACAGGTTGGATTTGTCCTGCTTGCTAACAGGTTGGATTTGTCCTGCTTGCTAACAGGTTGGATTTGTCCTGCTTGCTAACAGGTTGGATTTGTTCTGCTTGCTAACAGGTTGGATTTGTTCTGCTTGCTAACAGGTTGGATTTGTCCTGCTTGCTAACAGGTTGGATTTGTCCTGCTTGCTAACAGGTTGGATTTGTCCTGCTTGCTAACAGGTTGGATTTGTTCTGCTTGCTAACAGGTTGGATTTGTCCTGCTTGCTAACAGGTTGGATTTGTTCTGCTTGCTAACAGGTTGGATTTGTCCTGCTTGCTAACAGGTTGGATTTGTTCTGCTTGCTAACAGGTTGGATTTGTCCTGCTTGCTAACAGGTTGGATTTGTCCTGCTTGCTAACAGGTTGGATTTGTCCTGCTTGCTAACAGGTTGGATTTGGCATCGGCCGATTCTCTATTTATTACACACACTACTACTTCCTCAAAACAATCTGATCTCCACTTCCTATCATGTTACAACACAAAAACTAACCCCAACACAGAGGTCAAAGTTGTCCGTTTTTCCTCAAACCAGCATTAAATGCTACACGACACAACAACACAGTCCGCTATCCTAATTGCCACTTGCTAAAGCCATTTTATAAAACAGCGGCAGCTAGAGATAAAATGAAATATCACACACATGCACCCCCCTGTTTACACGCTGGGGCTGTGTGATGGTTGACGAGATAGTTAAGGAGGTCGTCTAATATAGCAATTAGAGCCCTGGTGTCTGCTGTGCTGCTGCTGTGACAAGGCCTTCTAATCAATGACTTATTACGCTAGCCTAGCAGCCTAATAGCACCTCTCATATCTCCCCATTAACCAGACAGGCTGAAGTATTACAGGCTAGTTAGAGGAGAAGGGCACATCTTCTGCTGAACAGACACTGGGGGGAGAGAGAGGAGCAGGAGAGAGAGAGAGACAGGTTAAAGAGAGAGAGAGAGAGGAGAAGGAGAGAGAGAGAGAGAGAGAGAGAGAGAGAGAGAGAGAGATAGAGAGAGAGATAGAGAGAAGGGGAGGGAGAGAGAGAGAGACAGGTTAAAGAGAGAGAGAGAATGAGAGGGAGAGAGAGAGAAAGAGATAGAGAGAATGAGAGGGAGAGAAAGAGAGATTGGAGAAGGGGAGAAAAAGAGAAAGAGAGAGACATAGAGAGAGAGAGAGATAGGGAGAGAGAAAGAGAGAGCGAGAAGGGGAGAAAGAGAGAGAAATAATCTGCCTCTCGTCACCAGCCTACTACTGCTCTTGGCTAACACACTCTATATTATTTGGAGTGTGTGTTCATACCTACACTAGAGACTGTCTATATTATTTGGAGTGTGTGTTCATACCTACACTAGAGACTGTCTAGATTATTTGGAGTGTGTGTTCATACCTACACTAGAGACTGTCTAGACTATTTGGAGTGTGGGTTCATACCTACACTAGAGACTGTCTAGACTATTTGGAGTGTGGGTTCATACCTACACTAGAGACTGTCTAGACTATTTGGAGTGTGGGTTCATGCCGACACTAGAGACTGTCTAGATTATTTGGAGTGTGGGTTCATACCTACACTAGAGACTGTCTAGACTATTTGGAGTGTGGGTTCATACCTACACTAGAGACTGTCTAGACTATTTGGAGTGTGTGTTCATACCTACACTAGAGACTGTCTAGACTATTTGGAGTGTGGGTTCATATCTACACTAGAGACTGTCTAGATTATTTGGAGTGTGGTTCATACCGACACTAGAGACTGTCTAGACTATTTGGAGTGTGTGTTCATACCTACACTAGAGACTGCCTGTTCACACCGCTACCATCCAGAAGGCGAGGTCAGTACAGATGCATCAAAGCTGGGACCAAGAGACTGAAAAACAGCTTCTATCTCAAGGCCATCAGACTGTTAAACAGCCATCACTAGCACAGAGAGGTTGCTGACTATATACACAGACTTGAAATCATTGGCCACTTTAATAAATGGAACACTAGTCACTTTAATAATGTATACATGTCTTGATTTACTCATCTCATATGTATAAACTGTATTTTATACCATCTATTGCATCTTGCCTATGCCGCTCTGTCATTTCTCATCCATATATTTATATGTATATATTCTTATTTCATTCCTTTACTTAGATTTGTGTGTATTAAGTAGTTTTTGGGGAATTGTTAGATTACTTGTTAGATATTACTGCACTGTCGGAACTAGAAGCACATGCATTTTGCTACACTTGCAATAACATCTGCATGTGACCAATAACATTTTATTTTATTTGTCTATATTATTTGGAGTGTGTGTTCATACCTACACTAGAGACTGTCTACAACACAAGAGGGGAGTAGCGGATGTGAATGTAAAACAAAGTTGTCCTTTAACAGGACTAGAGGATGGGAATGAAGGAGATAGAGGGGTTCTGATGATGCAGCTCCCCAGCCTCCCCCTCTCTCTCTCTCTCTGGTGTCTCTGTGGCCAGGTTCTGGACTGAAGCTGATCTGGGCTGGGTCTGGTCCTTCACAGTCGTTCATATTGGTCCCCGCAGCCCTGCGGTGGAGCGGGAGGTTGTGTTATCAGCAGGCTGGCTGGCCAGATACTGGAGCATTAGTCACTATAGTGTCTCGCCAGGGTTTCCTCTCTAGCTCACTGCTAAAGGGGGACGGTGAGGGAAAGGACACAGGGAGGGGGGTGAACGTGTGTGTGTGTGTGTGCGTGTGCGTGTGCGTGTGCGTGTGCGTGTGCGTGTGTGTGTGTGTGTGTGTGTGTGTGTGTGCTGTGGGGAGGGACATCCTGAATCAGTAGAAAAATGAGCAGCAGGGGAATGGGGGACTTTTTCTCTCCAATGTCCATTCTGTTAACTCCTATGGCCTCAGCACTGTCCTGGTAACGTAGAGACATCTACACGATATTCACTGTCAACTTCGTTATTATATGACACCTTTAAATGTCACCTCCGTTAACCCTCGACCTATTTCAATGTCAACTCTGAAACCTTCATTATCCTTTTTAATGTCCAACTCCACTCCCACCCTAAAATGTCCACTCCCTAACAGCCCCTTTGCGTCCTCTATTACAGTACAAAACCCCACTTGTCCCCGTCCCAAAAGTCCACCCCTTAACTCCACTCCTCCACACTGTGTCCTCCATGCATGCAGAGGGAAGCCAGCCAGGCCAGCTGGGAGAGGCTGGATGGTTATTGTTCCCTGTCTCAGATTTAATTGAAACCTTTACCCATGTTGAACATGGAACCACAGACCACATTTCTTTGGTAGAGAGTAAAGCAAAGCCGAGAGTTAAATGAGATTCCTGTCTGTGTGTGTCTGTCTGTGTGTGTGTATGCACAGGTCACTGTAAAACACTGGGAGCATCTTGTCCTCTCTTCCACCCGCAAGATACCATCTCATCCATGAGTTAGCTGCTGAAACGCTGTCTGCTTCCTGCCAGAAATGTGTGTCCAACGTGTGCAGGGAAAGCAGGCACGGTGCGTGTCATAAAGCAGGCCCTGGCTCTCTCTCGGAGAGATAGTCTCAGGACTTCACAGAGTCCATATTGAAACCAGGTGACAAATAAAACTGTGGGATAAAGGAGGTCTTTGTAGCAGACGCAGCACGCCACAAATTCAGAGGCAAATTTTTGCTTGTTTGGCTTTATTTGTTGGGTCTGACTTAAAACGGAACTTTCTTTCCTTCCAATTCCAAAATGCTGCTGAGTAAACAACGATTAATCATTTGTTCGCAGGCTTTCGGTATAAAACTCCCGGTTACAAGGGAAAGGGAAAATGTAGTCAACTTCGAATACAGGCCTCTCCTTTTGCCTTTGAAATCCCCACAGCACAACACCAGTCCTCCATGTCAGTTCTGGTTTGCTTTGAGCCCCACGGCTCGCAGCCGCAATGACAGAGGTCCCTGTCCTATATGCAGCTGTGCGACTGGGCTCTGACACGGGGCAGAGGGACCAGAGTTATGCTAATGCAAACCAAATGGGGCGTGAGTCTCCGGTGGATTACAGAAGGAGGAGAAGAAGAAGAAGAGAAGCATGTGTTTTCCTGTGTTCACCTGGGACCCCTCTTTTTCTTTCTTCCCTTTCAAATAGAAAAAGGAATAACCCTGTCTGTTGTTCCCATGTAGGGTCAGTCTGTCCATGTCTTTTTGTTTTTGCTCCCTAATCTACCCCCCCACCTTAATTGTCATCAAGTCAGGCCAATTAGACACTTTGTTTACATTCATTCCCTCTCTCAAGTTATGTTAAACACAACACTGCTTACATCTGAGCAGAGAAACACCATAATGGAAGAAAGAAAAACGAGAATAAAATAAACACGTGAAGAAATAAGGGATTAGGGGGAAAGATGAAGACAGATGAATTTCAGATGTTTTTGGCGCGCCCCTCTCATTCCTGTTGTGCCTTATATGCCATACTTGATCGGATTTCATCGCCAGCTGTGACAGCACAGTGGCCAAGCGGCATACCAGCGAACCTATACGGCCCGTATAGAGTCCCCAGAGTCCTGGACTAAGATCCTAGTGTTCTGGAGACCTGAGACGACGGAGATGACAGCGGACGGGCCACATGCCAGTTCTGAGACATCAGACAGACTGCAAGGCCTCATGGGTATTGGAGAGACAGGGAGAGACGTGACAGCGACAATGTTTTTGTCCTGTCGACGCAGTGACAATGATATGAAAACCGGTACTGACCGGCTTGGAAGAAAAGCTAGAAAACCAAGTTGAGATGTTAGACATTTTACCTTTGATTTAGAACTTGTTGTCATCTGTTGCTAGTGGTTTTCAGTATTATTATTTTACATATATGGATATATGAGAACAAATATATACCCCAAAGATTCATAAATATAGTAATACCCTACCTCAACTTGGAACTATTATAGACCTAATATTTGTGTTTGTCAGCTGAAAGTACTCACAGTATTTTGAAAGTATACCCCCACTAACAGATCTACCGTGTGAGATTGTAGTCCCCCAAAACCAGATTGTTCTATTGATACGTATTCTTCTTTACTGTGGCTAAGGGGAGTCACAGGAAGACAGATATTTTGGGGGTGATGTGAACACTTCTCAAAGACACGTAGGTAAAATGGGATCCATGATGAAACTTGGTGAGTCTGAGTGTATTCCAGGATAGTCATGCTTCATAATGAAAGGACCCAGCTGGCTATCCTATTGTGTAAGACAGAGACTGAGACACACACACACACACACACACACACACACACACACACACACACACACACACACACACACACACACACACACACACACACACAGAGAGAGACAGAGTTAGAGGACAGTTCAATGGCAAATCCCCAAATCTGCTTATCCTCACCAGTCATTCTACTGCTCTCAGCTAACATACTAGATAGATACAAATGTGATGTCAGCTCAAACAGGGAGGGGTTAATCATATCAGGTGGAGGAGTGGTGGAGGGAGCCTCCATTGATCTCCTCCCTCCCTTGTATACATTTCTGAGCAGAGGGAGAGAGAGAGGAGTGGACAATCTCTTTGTGTTCAGACCAGCCCAGGCCATGGTCCCTCTTGGCTCTCCTCAAAGCCAGAGATCAAACCATGTGCCCAGTGACAGCACTGTCCAGAGATACTAGTGGAGTTCAAAGAGCCGAAGGAGGGGTGGAGGGAGGGGTGGAGGGATGGACGCAGGCTATACAGTAGGTAGGGGGCCAGTGTGGTGGAGGGTGGATTGTTGGTAGGGCAAAGGAGGGTGGGTGGGGGGTGGAGACCGGAGGAGAGGTAGGGCGCCAAGGGGGAAAATTGAGGAATAAGGTTGAAGTAGGGTAAGGAAGGGGTGAGTAGGTTCTGGATAGGGGCGGGAGGACGGCCTAGCTATATGGGACGGCCTGTCACTGATCTATATCTCCTCCCCCCACCTAACCCTCCTAGCCTGCTGCCGTCACCTGCTGGTCTTGTCCAGGTGTTTTATAGCTATCTGGAGGCACTGGGAGTACAGACGGAGAGAGGACTCTGCCAATCCTTTTGTCTGGCTCGCCGCATTCCTCACCCACAGATGGTGGACATGGACACAGACAAACAGACGGACAGGCCAGGCAGGGAGCACAGTACAAGAGGAGCACTCTGAACAGAATGTATAATACGTTGTTGGTAATGAACGGTATTATTAATAAACTATTAATACATTATTAAAATTCAAAATCAAAATCAAATCAAAATGTATTTGTCACATGCGCCGAATACAACAGGTGTAGAGCGTACAGTGAAGAGTTATCAGTGTAAGGTAGAAGGAGAGATGTATGGCTTCAGTGTGTTTAAGAAAATGCTACAGGAAAATGTGATTTTCTTTTTAAATGTCTGATTTTGTTTTGCATAGAAGTCACACTGGGTGTTTTTTTATGATACCTCACACTCACAACAGGAAGGAGAAAAACAACTACAAAGAATTGAGTCTGCAGAAAAATAATTCCCATGAAACGACTCCAGAGGGAGGGAGTATAGCTCTCACCTGCTATTTCTACTCTTACTGAACATGTTACTGTTCAATGTACAAAATAATAAGGTAGTCCCTTGATTACAAACCACACACATAGAAGGAACCCTGATCACAGAGTACACTCAGGGAGTTCTGTCTCCATTATCTTACTCAATGTACAGGAACTAACACAAGTGAAATAGAACTGCACATTGTAGAGTGGAGTTCCCCTCCAAATAGCAGGACTTTGACTCTCATTCAAGTTCCTTAGACTCAGATCGCTTATAAAGGAGTCTTCAATTACTAAAAGTTGGAACCAGACACAGTCACACTCCCTTTGAAAGATTAACAATAAAACAAAATACAGATTCTAAAAGCACTTGGGGGGGAAATTCCACCAATAATGTTACCGAACCGATGCCTTTTCAGGTTATCTAAAATCTCTCAAGCTGCATTTACAAAGGTAGCCCAATTCTGATATTTTGTTTGGTCAAAAAAGCAATTAGTGAAAAAAGATCAGAATTGGTCTGCCTGTGTAAACGCAGCCTTATTGACAAGAATGAATAATTAACACATTTTCTGATCATTCTCTAAAACTGAGTGGAGAGGAGGAGTGTTGAGGAGGGGGACAGAGTTGTGTGTCGCACACCTGCGTTGACTCCACCCCCCCGACCTTCAGCCTATCAGAGAGTGTCCCTCCTCACCAGATAAGGGTGACACGTCTCCTCTGCAGGCCTGGACACCTGCACTGATTACCCAACACACTATCAGTGGTTTAGTCAAATCTGGCACAAATAAAGTCACCCACTAACGTACACCTGCAGAGACAAGACAGTGACCTCGAGAGAAGTGGTGACATGTAGTCACAGAATTCAAAAGAACAGGTTTATGACATAGGCCCACTCTAGTCTTATATTGTAACTCTACACATGAAGCCTAGCAATAAGTCAGTATATGCGTGTTATAGTCTTCAACTGTACTGCATATGGTATGAAAACATGCTAGGCTGAGTCTGGGAGTAACTGAAGGAGTGACACGACCACACAGTGTGACCGCCAGCATGCTGGTGCTAGAGAGCAGTAGCAGGTCCAGAGAAGTGAGGAGAAGAAAGCAGGGAGCGAGGGAGGGAGGGAGGAGGGGAGGGAGGGAGGGGATGTTTTTTGGCGGAGTGGAGGAGTGTTAGGGATGAAAGTGTGTGTGTATGTGAGAGGGGGAGAGATGACCAGCAGCATCTGCTCTCTCTCCTAAACACACACACACACACTGGACACACACACGGGAGGTATTAGTCAGAGCCTAAACATCTCGCACCCTCGGCGACCCCGCCAGGAGGGGACTTCTCCGTTGTCGACGGTTGTTGGCGTAGGCGACGGGACACACAAGGAGGGAGGCGGTTGACGGGAACCTGACGACAGCCGGCCGGGACAGGAGACTCCCCTGGTGAACTTTTAGTCAGCGCGCCGGTCCCCAACACACTACACACACACACACACACACACACTCTTCTGCTCCTAACTCCTAATTCATACTCCAAGCCCCCACCAAACCTGAGAAGTCTTGGAAGAGCTCCTAGATTTAATCTTGCAAATAGTTTAATATTTTGTATTTCGCCCCTTTTCTTTTCGTAGCCAAAAGCCTGTTCTAATTGTTTGTAAGTAATCTCCAGATTATGTATGTGGGGGGTTTTGTATAAACTGAAAACTACCGTGTGTTATGTTATTGATTGGTCGGGGTTCAAGACCCACGATGCAATATTTGTTTCTTTCTGAGGAGCTATGTGCAAACAAATATGTCAGAGTAGACATTAGCATCTAAACACCTGGGTTTCCTCCCAGACCAGCTGTGGTAATACAAGCTATGTTGAATCAGGAGGACTTTGTCCTTAGACATCATTCACAACCACAAACAAACACTTTTTGGGTGTATCACTGGACACTCCGTAATGACCGTTCCATTATGACATCAACACAAGCTTGCACGAAAATAATCCAAATAAGGTCATTCATTTAAAACGTCCAGTCCCAAGCCAAGTTCCATCTGACCTTTGACCTCAGGACATTCAGATGACATGTCCTCACCTCCATGTTACCATGCCATTCAAAGCCCTGAACTACTGGATGTCTTAGCTGTTGTCTGTAATTACCTGCATAGTGAGATGCCAGCTCCTGATCCGTACAGGAGGTCCCCGGTTCAGATCCTGCTATTCCAAGGTAAGCATTCTTTCCATTAGACTATACACACACCACTGAAACACGCTAGTGAGAGAGAGACTCTGCACTGTACTCAAACCCCATGGCTACATTAGTGCAGTGACAAATGTGCAAGTGTCCCTCCCACACCCCAGCCACACGGAGAAGGAGAGGAATGTAGCCTGTGACTAAAGGAAAGTCCATCTGCGCGCTTACTTCTTTATCTGCCTTTACAAAGTTCACAGATAGAGGGACTGAAGTAGAGGTGAGACAATGTCTCGGTGTCACAGATCAGTCACCACGAGAGAGAGAGAAAGGGGGGAGAGAGACAGGAGTAGAGACAGAGAGAGAGAGAGGTGGAGAGAGAGACAGAGAGAAATGGGGTGGAGAGAGAGAGAGAGAGAGGAGTGGAGACAGAGAGAGGAGAGAAAAAGAGAGAGAGAGAGAGAAAGGGGAGTGACAGAGAAAGAGATAGGAGGACCTGTTACGACAGCGAACCTCTCCAAAAGTGCCAAGTGCACACTAATATTTAGTCTTGGCGATGCATAGCAGTATTTCAGTATCTAAACATTGCAGTTCTCTATAGAACTTCACACCCGCATGGCAACTTCAACTTCCAATCCACGACTATGGGCTTGAATGACTTGCTGCACTGGAGTTACAAGTTGTAAAACTCACAGTGAAGCAGACTCAACATATGCAACAGGGAGGATGGTTGGTTGCCAGGTATTTGATTGCCATCCTGTAAATCGACCAGACCAAATTACCAACCCACCACCCAGGGGCCCTCCGTCGGTCCACCTCATAAGAACTGGAGGGGGGCTCCTTTTAGCAATTATAAAGCTATCGACGACTCGCTCGACATATGTTTGTGTGTCTTCCAGGCTTCTAGCATTAAGTCATTATCTGAACAAATTGTGACAGACTTTTTTATTGCCACCCAATCATGAAACATGCGCCAGTGGCACAGCTCTTAACGAGTGGCATGTTACTCCAACCTACCCCCCTCCGTCCCCTCAACTCTGATTCCTGCCTCCCATATTTATAATTTTACCACATCCTAACAATAACACGGCCTGGGACTGGTGCAGCAACAACATGTCGGGGCCTTGCTGGCCCTAATGGATCGCATGCGTTACCGCGGTAAAGGCTGTAAGTATTACCAGCTGCGACACTCTCTCTCGTCCTGGCAGCAGTGGTGGTTGGTGGGGGGGGGGGGGGGGACGAAGCAAGCAGACTCATCTATGTGCAGCTGGACCAGAGGGGTGGGGGGGGGGGGGGGGGGGGATGGGGAGAGTGGGGGGAGGGGGATGAAGAGATGGAGAGGGTGGAGGGGGGAGACAAGAAACCACAAGACTTCGTGTTTCCAGCTGCCTTTCTCAGGGGCTCGGTTTTCTCTCCTCCCGGTTTTCGCAGGGCTCTTTTTTGTCCCCTTTTTCAAAGAGAAAAAAAAAAGCACCACCCCTCGGCCCTCCCGTCCTTCGGCCATCTTTGTTTGGACAGGGCTCTGGAGCTCCAGAAAAGCTCTCTCAGATGTGCTGAAGTAAGGGAAAAACCAAACAAACTGGCTCTTGCATACACTCACACACACTAGTACACACACACACTAATACACACACACATAGTACACACTAGTACACACTCACACACACCAGTACACACTCACACACATAGTACACTCACACACATAGTACACACACACACACTAGTACACACTCACACACACACACACACTAGTACACACTCACACACATAGTACACTCACACACTAGTACACACTCACACACACTAGTACACACTCACACACATAGTACACTCACACACATAGTACACTCACACACATAGTACACACACACCGTGTGACTGCAAAAAAATACATTCAGTCACACAAGCTCACCACCACTCATATACTTGCACACATATGTTCATATTCAGACAACATGCATGCCAACTCCACTATCGACCAGGGACAAATTAGCATGGAAGCAAGAAAAGAGCCCCCTAACTCCCCTCTTTACTGTGGCCTGTAGCAATAGGATATAGGATGCATTCTTTTTGACATCGTGTGTGTGCCCTCGAATCTTCGGATCACAGCACAAGGCGAATTTCGAGCATACCTCGACATGTGTTACCTCTTTGTCAATGTTGACTTTGTACGGCTATACGAATTGTGATACTGGAGCCAAACACTGGGCCTGGCCATGGGGCCCTAACCGGCCGCCCCGGCCCCAGCTTCCTTCTTCGTTAAATAACAAACACCCAGAGTGAACCGTGAAAACAGATTTTTTTAAAACACAGCACCACAATAGAGATCTATAAAAGCGTATTAAAATAAACCCATCAAATGTCACTCAACGCTGCCTCTAGCAGGCATTAAGTCCCCCTGCCCTCCTCGCTAAATTTGAAATGTTATTTGTCCGATTCTGTTTCCTTGCTGTGTTTCTTACAAAGCCGTGGGATTTTGGTGAATGAGAGACTCTTGCCCAACGTTGATCTAGTAACATATGTATTTAGTAAGAGACAAGAGTGTTTCTTGAACTAGCTTTGAGTCGCTATTGTTTCAATCAAGTGGCTAACTGCTACTGGGTCCGTGTGAACAGCTAGAACTGATATAGAGCAACTAAACCATTATCATTTAGAGGAAATTGACAAATAGATAGAAAAACATTGATCATATTTCCAAAATGATCATGGCTATAATGTTTTAAGTAAACAAACATGTAATATTGAGAAAATGTGAATATATTTCCGCCTTAACATTTGTAGTGGTAAATGTATTCCTTGGGAGTCCTTGAATTTGGCATTAAGACAATACAAAACAAGAACTTATAGAACAGATTTGACCCTTGTTTATTGATTTTCTTTCTCTCTCTCTCTTTTTGTCTCCTAGCGGCATCATTCCCCATCTCCTCTTCTCTTCCCCCTGTGATGACTTTGCTAATATATTTGAATAATGAAGGCGAGCCATTTGAATATTCCTTCAGTATTAAAAAAGGATGTTTTTACACGATGCAGCAATATTAACCCTCCGTAATTGGGCTCTTTGGACTTTACCAGTAGAAATACTCAATTATTTACTTATGTCGACAAAATGTCAGAGACACGCATCCAAAAATAATTACTAACGTTTCAGACAATGTTGTTTTCATTTTTTTCTCTCCCTCTGCTGTATGTGATCGGACTTAAATAGAGTATCCCCTGATCTGTGTGTGTGTGTGTGTGTGTGTGTGTGTGTGTGTGTGTGTGTGTGTGTGTGTGTGTGTTCTGACAGAGAGCTCTAATGAATTCTACTAAAGGAACAAAACGGTTTGAAATATTCTCGATGTTTCATGTTGTGTGTGGACTCTTCTCTTGTCGTATTAATAATGAAGACTAGTATATTGATTGTTTACAGCTGGGGGTGACTGACGTTACCGCGCTTGGATAGCGTTTACACCGTCAAGGGTTTTTGTTGGGATAGCGCTTACACCGTCGAGGGTCTTTGTTGGGATAGCGTTTACACCGTCAAGGGTCTTGTTGGGATAGCGTTTACACCATCCAGGGTCTTTGTTGGGATAGCGTTTACACCGTCGAGGGTCTTTGTTGGGATAGCGTTTACACCGTCAAGGGTCTTGTTGGGATAGCATTTACACCATCCAGGGTCTTTGTTGGGATAGCGTTTACACCGTCGAGGGTCTTTGTTGGGATAGCGTTTACACCGTCAAGGGTCTTGTTGGGATAGCGTTTACACCATCCAGGGTCTTTGTTGGGATAGCGTTTACACCATCAAGGGTC
>NC_052314.1:1824954-1879954 GCF_016432855.1 Salvelinus namaycush | reverse complement strand
CCACCTGACAATCGCCATCTATCTGGATCTGGGGTGGGTGTGTGTGTGTGTGAGGGTAGCATGTTTTACAGTGAAAATATTCAGATGGAAAATGTTTCACATGGAAATCCCGATGTGCAAATCAGGGGAGATATGGACATTTGCTAGCGTAGATGTTTTCTATTTGAATTACAAAAGTTGAATTTCAATTTTGAAAGCTGTAAAACGTTTGTGTCCGTAACTGATCATTCTCTTTTTATACCTAGTAGTAGACTATCTGTGTGTCTATGTTCAGCCTATGTCTATGCTTGGCTGTACGTTACAGTGCTCAGTATATAGGCTAGTATGTGGGAGGTCTGATTAGTTAGGATGTGGAGAAAGCCCAGTGGTCGTCCTGTGTGTAACTGTGTAACTATGTATGTGAGTGTGTGTGTATCATGTATCCCGTGCTGACAAGGGTCTGGACTGAACTCTATGATCCCCCCAATAAGTATGTGAACAGTGTGTGTGTGTGTGTGTGTGTGTGTGTGTGTGTGTGTGTGTGTGTGTGTGTGTGTGTGTGTGTGTGTGTGTGTGTGTGTAGCCATATCCCCTTTCTAAACGTCTCAGAGATCCTTTTCCACTCGACCGCTCCATCCCTCTATCCTCCAGAAACATTTCCCCTCTCCAGAACTAAACATAATATTATTTTTGCCTCTTATCCCTATCCGTAGTTAACTAATTAAAAGCTGCCGCTCAACCCCAACACTTTCCAACACTTTCCATCTCGCTCCAAGGAGCTTTTGGAAATCACACAGCTCGTAAAAAAGAAGAAGAGCCAGAACGGCTAGGGTTTATATTTCCCTCAGAAGAAGAAAAAGGGAAAAAGATGATTCCTAAAAAATGTGCCTGGGCTCCACTTTGGGGACTGTGTCGTGTCCCAGGGCTGTGTGCATGCAGCAGGCAGCGCACCACAATGATTTGCGGTGGAGGGCCCAGTGTCTGGGGGGAATCAACAAGAGAGCGAAGAGACCGACAACAAGAGGCATGCTGAAGAGGAAGAGGCTAAGCTAGTCAACCACTTCACAAGATAGACTTGCTCTCCCTCCCACAACACTAGTAAAGAGAAGAGCTACTGCCAATGGTCTTGGATCAGTTCTGAATATGTATGAATAGAGGATAACTATGAGGGGTGAAATCTAAACTCTGACTTCAGATCAGATCATGTAAGGTAATAATGGTGAGGTAATAGACATGTTATCTAGTTTGGTCAAATAGAAAGCATAGCTGAAGCACCCTCAGAGAACATTATTTAGTGTAGAGATGCTGACTAGTGGAGATAAACTGTAAACTATAGAAATAAATAAAGAGAGTCGCACACTCTATATATATAAACTCCCAGTGATTTATTGGGTAAAACACCAATGTTTCGGCTTCACTGTGCCTTCTTCACTGTGCCTTTTTCACTGTGCCTTCTTCACTGTGCCTTCTTCACTGTGCCTTCTTCACTGTGCCTTCTTCACTGTTCCTTCTTCACTGTGCCTTCTTCACTGTGCCTTCTTCACTGTTCCTTCTTCACTGTGCCTTCTTCACTGTGCCTTCTTCACTGTGCCTTCTTCACTGTGCCTTCTTCACTGTGCCTTTTTCACTGTGCCTTCTTCACTGTGCCTTCTTCACTGTTCCTTCTTCACTGTGCCTTCTTCACTGTGCCTTCTTCACTGTGCCTTCTTCACTGTGCCTTCTTCACTGTGCCTTCTTCACTGTGCCTTTTTCACTGTGCCTTTTTCACTGTGCCTTCTTCACTGTGCCTTCTTCACTGTGCCTTCTTCACTGTGCCTTCTTCACTGTGCCTTCTTCACTGTGCCATCTTCTAGTTGGGTCAATGCATACAAAGGCATGCTCAAATACAGTGTGCCATCATCACAGCTTTGTCCTATAGTCTTTGGACCGAGGTGAGGTGTGACAGAGACTGAGATTGTGAAACACACACGTCTTTTATCTTAGTGGCGGCGGTAGTGACACTGCATGGCGTTGTTTGTGGCGGCCTCCCGGCCTCGCGGCGTGCTAATCAGCTAGCTGGTCTTATCTCCGTGTTGGCTTGGCCAAAACAAACACGCACCGCCTCTTTATTGCTTTGTTTTCACATGTTACGAGGGGGAAGGAGACACCATGATTACTTTACCAGATCACCGCTAGATTATTGTTGTTAGGACCAGAATTACTGTAAGTTACGTGCCAAATACTGGAGTGTCATGTGGGTGGATATATACAGTAGTGGCTGACTGGTGATGCAGAGGTGGGAAAATTGTTTAAAAGGTGAGGTAGAGAGAAAAAGAGAGATATAAAGAGAGAGAAAGTGAGCGCGGGAGAGAAGCAGTGGCTAGCCTTTTTATCTCCTTACACAGTGTTCATATTCACTCTAAATGGGTCAAATATGCCTTATTAGCAGACAGCGCTAGGACTAAACGCTAAGCTAACTATGCTACACATGCTCCTCTGATAGTAAGGGAGTTAGACATAATGAAGCAGTCTTGGAAATGGTGTCATTATAGTCAGTTTTCTCTGTAACGGCTACACTCCCAGAGAGAGAGAGAGAGAGAGAGAGAGAGAGAGAGAGAGAGAGAGAGAGAGAGAGAGAGAGAGAGAGAGAGAGAGAGAGAGAGCGAGGAGGCGAGAGAGAGAGAGAGAGAGCGCGAGAGAGCGAGAGAGAGCGAGGAGGCGAGAGAGAGAGAGAGAGAGAGAGAGAGAGAGAGAGAGAGAGAGAAAGGGAGAGAGCGAGAGAGAGCGAGAGAGAGCGAGGAGGCGAGAGAGAGAGAGAGAGAGAGAGAGAGAGAGAGAGAGAGGAGGCGAGAGAAAGGGAGAGAGCGAGAGAGAGCGAGGAGGCGAGAGAGAGAGAGAGAGAGAGAGAGAGAGAGAGAGAGAGAGAGAGAGAGAGAGAGAGAGAGAGAGAGAGAGGGAACCTGGCTGGCTCTCTCTGTCGCTAGGCTAATTGGCGTGCGTTAGCCAGTTAGCGAGGAGGAGCGGGGCCGCCCTCCCGTCCCTGTGATGTGGAGTAAAACGCCGGGGCAGGGACCCATCTCACTAATGACCAGCTTCCTCCCTACGGAGCGCCCCTCGCTCCCTCGCCGTCTCCCCTGCTCCCTGCCACACACATGCTGGCACCGCCACTGCCACGGGGCAACCAGGGCGCCCTCGACCGACAAGACCCAGCCGTCATGTTGCCAAGGCCAAAGCAAGGCAGGCACCAGGGGGCATAGAGCACAGACAGCCAGAGTTAGCTGGCATCTCTCTCACGCTCCGTTGGAGCTCTCGCTCGACACCTGGAGTCGTAACCAAGGGTGACAGTGACACCCGCTAACACCCACTTTCTCTCCTCTCCCTCACACACACACACACACACACACCGGGCAGATTGACGCGCGGGCTAACAGATTCATCAGCCTGTGAAAATAGCTCAGACAGCTGGGGTAAGAGGCACTAGGCTACACCCCTACCGCTAGCTGCCAGTTAGCCTCGCGCTCTTGCCTTCACTATGCATTATTAACAGGGAGCCTCTTGGCACTTGCTTAGCGACTCGTAGCCTCCGCGCAGAGCGCTAACAGAGCGCTAGCGTATCTCTGTCAGTGTGAGTAAACAAACGGCGGGGACACGGGTGTGACAGAGAAAAACGTTCTGCCACCCAGACACGAGCAGAGCGGGGGAACGGAGGAGGGGAATAAGGGGGGGGAGAGGAGGAGGGGGAGAAAGGAGGAAGAGGGGGTGGCAGCATTCATATTTTATGGCTCCTCTCCGGCGTTTGTCCCCAGGCCAAATGCTGCGACTACAGTCTGCTAATGTCAGAGCAGCACTTAACCAGGCATTTCCACCGTGTCATGTGCATTAGGGAATACACAGAGAGAGATACGGAGGGAGGTGCAGGCTAGAATCACAAATAGGACATGGAGATGGATTATTGTTCCTGGAGCTGACATGTTTTAGTCCATATTATCAAGCAATTAGAGTTTATTGTGCGCACAAGCAATAGCATGTGTGTGTGTGTGTGTGTCTGTTTGTGCGTGCATGCGGATGTGTGTATATGGGCGTGTGTCGGGGAGGTGACTGTGTCTTTAAAGCCCGTGCTGCCTCTAATCTGGTCCGTTGATAGCAACCTGGTGACAATGCTGACCTCAGCACCTCAAGGAGACGCTAGATAAGACACACTCTCTATGGATCAACTGAAGAGCATCACACTCACAACAGTACAGGAGAGATAGAGAGGAATAAAACACCATGTCAGCACTTCTGCCACTCCATTTACGACCAAGACAACACCCCCCCCCCCCCCCCCCCCCGTCACCATAACTACAGTATTTCCTTATGAGAGTCACAGTATTTACTTGATTTCCCCCCAGGTTAATGTAAAGGTTTATGGGAGAGTTAAGGGATAGGACAGTGGATTTAGACTGACACGTGATAATATAGCTGTGCTGGTATGTGTGGAATGGACCGGTCACCTGTCCCTGAGTTAATCATGTTGTCATCAGGGCATTCCCTTGGCACTGTCCCTCTGGCACACAGAGAGCCTGGACGAGGCCCAGAGCAGGCCCCTCGGACGTGGCTGGCATGCACCCCGTCAACACTGAGACCAACAGAGCAATACTCCCAGAGGGAGGGGCACTGGGAGGGTGAAGTGGACACTTTTACATCCATCTGTCGTTACCTCAAGTAGCCTATAATCATTATAACATCAGACTAATATATATGGAAATAGATATACTGTACCAGGAGACCAGTCTTCATTGCAGAAACTGTCTGACATAATATAACGCATCAATAATAGATACTAATATATCTATAGATATTCTCATATAGTTTATGCATTAAACATTTAAATGTACCTTGCTTATTTTATGTGCAAGGCTCTCGGAGTGGTGTTGTGGTACAAACCGCACGACCCCTAATTTGATCCCACAGGAAGTCAACTATCAGTAAGAGGAAGTAGATTAAATCCTAAAGTGTGCCCCACCCACTTTTAACACTTTACTGACCGCAGACCTCTAGGCATGTCAAATGATAAACTGGGTGGTTCGAGCCCTGAATGCCGATTGGCTGACAGCCGTGGTATATCAGAATGTATACCACGGGTATGACAAAACATTTATTTTTCCTGCTCTAATTACGTTGGTAACCAGTTTATAATAGCAAAGTCCAGAGGGTTTGTGGTATATGGCCAATATACCACGGCTAAGGGCTGTGTCCAGGCACTCCGCGTTGCGTCGTGTGTAAGAACAGCCCTTAGCCGTGGTATATTGGCCATAAACCACACCCCCTCTGGACTTTTTGCTTAAGTATATCATGATATGGTTTCTACTCAAGTTTGTTTATCGTGATACAGTGCATTTACTTGAGTTTCACTTGTAATTTGAGAGAGAGTTGCTCCATTGATTAGCTAGTAGACTTCTTCAAAGTAGAGAAGCTGTAGCTTTAGAAATTAAGTTCACAGGGCATAGTGAGAAGGATCGACAACGAGTGTGTGAGTCGAAACCAGATGAAACGGATTAATTACGTTGGTGTTTTTCAGTGTGTGTGTGTGTGTGTGTGTGTGTGTGTGTGTGTGTGTGTGTGTGTGTGTGTGCGTGCAAGTGTGAGGGAGAGTGTATGTTATTAATCTTGTTCAAAGGCAGGTGGTTTTAGCAGTGAGTGGGACATGTTAAGAGAAAGTGAAGGAGATAATACCAGCAGAGCCCTTGGACTTAACACACAGCGCTAATGAGAGATCACTCCGATTAGCAATTAGCTTCTACCAAAGCAAAAACAATAGAGACTAAATCAGCACCAAGGCTAACGACTAACCAAACGCAAAAACATCTACGGGTGAGCTTAGCGCTTAGCTTAGCACCATTTCACTCGGTGGGATCCTGAGGCGGCAGGGTGGAAACGAGGGAGAGGGAGGTGAGAAAGGTTGTTTTTACCTCTCTTCCAGTAGAATAATCTCTTATCATCCCTCGTTATCCTCCTAATGCTCCCATTTTTCCACACTATTTCTGATCCCTGGTTCATCCATAATTGTCTAGCTGGAGTGTGCTACGTTGCTAGGCTAATGCATGCGGATTGCCGTGATGTTTTCCCTGACTATTTATGAGGAGAATGTCCACTTACACCCCCAGCAGGTTAGCGTTAGCGGCGGCGCTGCTAAATCTGGGCTAACCGCGGCTAAAGGGAAATAATGTACTGTATGTCGAGTGGGTGTAAAATAAGAAACCAAAATCAACACTGGGTTTTCCATGCGCTTATAGCCCACTTACTTATTATAGCTGTGGTTACAAACCGTTATGCTAATCCAAAAGCTAATTAAATTAGCTTACATTACAAGAAATCATCTACAGGGGCTTTATGAATACATCCCCTTTAACTCTCCACACTTCAAAAAGCCAGTTTTCCACTGCTTGTTAGCAAGAGACCGTGATCTGAGAGAGCAGAGCCCAGCGCGCAGCGGCTAAAGGCAAGCCAGGTCTCTTAAGTGTCTGTCACCCAGTGATCTAACCTAAAGGAAGCTCTTTGTAGGCCTACTGTGTCTCTGTATCTCCTCAGTGACTACTGGGATGGGGATGAGTCCTAGCTACACACACACACACACACTAGCTGCTGTGTTCCGTGCCTGCAGGTGACAGCAGGGCTTTGTGTTGTCTAATCCTGGTGAAGCTACAAGACATTAAAACAGTGAAGTGATCTCTGAGCTGTAGCTGCTTCCAGGGATATGTCTCGTCTTGTCTTCACACTGATGGGAGGTTAAAAACAGAGGACTCACTTTCTCTCTTTCCTTGTTTCACTATCTTTTTTTCATCTCTCTTTATATTTCACTCTCTCTAGTTCTCTCCCTCTTTCTTCTTCTCCTCTCTCACCCTTTCTCTGTTTTCAGCTCACTCTCATTTTCCCCTGTAGCCAGCCTCTACTTCTTTACTCTCTATTCCCCCTCTCCCTCCCTCCCTCTCCTGGTCTTATAGATCTGCTGAGGTCTCGGGAGGAAAATAGAAGTCAAGCTATTGTCATTTCAAACAGTGTGATAACCAGACACCGGGCTGTCCACTGACAACTCTGGGGAACCGCTGGGGGTTTGACTGTTAGCTCTCCTCCTCTCATCCCTCCCTCCCTCTTTTTTTCTGTATATCTCGCAGAACAGCTAGCCTCACTCTACCTTCTCTCCATCCTCCTTCCCCTCCACCTCTTCTCTACCTCAGTATATCCCCCAACCTCAATCCCCCCGTTGCCACCCCCTCCCTCTCCCCTCCTCTCTCTCTCTCTGTGTTGTCGGGGTAGCTAGTTGCTAGTAGTTGTTGTTGTTGATGCCTGGTGCTGTGTATGTGCTCTGTGCTGCTGCACTCTCCTCTCCCCTCCTCTCCTTTGCCGTGGGGACCAGGGGAATAGTTGTCTTGGTTGTACCAAGGTCAGTGCTCTCCACATGACAGTTCTCTTGCCTCCTCGACAAGCAGGGAAATCAATACTTTCGGACTGTGGTGCTGCCTTCGGTGTAACAACTACACAGCTGCCTTCCCCGTGCTGAGGCACCTGACACGTCTCTCCACATCTACACAACCCACCCCGGGAGAGACACAAACCCCTCCATCTATCTGATCCGCATCCCAGAGCAGTCTTTCTTTTTCTCTCTCTCTTTCCCCTTCTTTTTCTCTCCCTTTCTCTCTATCTCTCTCCTTTTATCTCTCTCTACCGCTCTCCTTCTCTCTCTCTATCTCTCTCTCCCGTTCTATCTATCTCTCTCCTTCTCTCTCTCTATCTCTCCCCTTCTCTCTTATCTCTCTATCTATCTCTCCTTCTCCATCTCTCTATCTCTCTCCTTTCCCCCTCTCTCTCTCATGTATCTCCCTTGCCGTATGTATGATGTTGTGTTGTTTGGTTATATGTTACTTTACTTTAAAGATATGCAGACTCCAGAGGTGAACTGTGCTTGGATAAGTGGTGCAGTGTCTCTAGGTGTGAATGTGTTTATACATGTACTTACACTTTGAGAGTGGCATCGGAGAATGCAGTGGAGAGAAGGAGAGAGAGACACAGAAAAGAAGAGGGGCCACGGGCGACATTTTTAATGCTCCACTAAGGCCTGAACATGCCTCCCTCCGCCTTTTGACTGCCAGCTAGACGCTCAGAGAACGAGGGAACGACAAAAAGACAGCGAGGGAGAGAGAGCCCTGGCTGCGTGCCCCAAAGCGATTGTTAACCCTGCCTCTTGGCCTGCCTCTAATGAGGAGGAGAGAACTGCATGGCCAATTACAGCTGCAGTCAGTCCCCCAGCAGTCAGTGACTCGGTGTAAAACTCTCTGTCTGTCTATCTCTGCCCCCGAGGAGGAGGGCCAGGATCGACCGGAGACCCCCTCTCAGTCACTTGGAGACACACAGGGAGCCAGAGACAGACAGAGAGACTGCTGGGGAAAAAGGGGAAAAACATCCACAAGTGTGGCTGAGAAGCTCTTGTATGACAGTGGGTTGGGGAGGTGTGTGTGTGTGTCACCCATCACCACAACCATTTTTCCTTCCTCCCCATACTTCCCTGTCCCCTTCCTCCCCTGGCCTGAGGAAATGCATCAAAGAAAACAAACAGCCACTTTAATGAATTAGATATTGAGCGGATCATTACAAAGAGTTCTATTAAGTCAACATGGGACACAATGAGAGACTGTAACCTGGGGATGAACGGGCCTGTGTTGTTAAAATGAGAGGGGATATAAAACACTTAACCCTCCCACTGCCTTGTCAATGAGGCCCACTGCAAGCCAGTCCAACTCTCTTTCTGGTCTTATTTGTCGCAGCTCACTAGAATACAGGGGGAAGGTTGGAGCAGGTCACGTTGTTGTAATGTTGAGATGACGTCAGTGTTGGGTCTATCTGGCTCACATTTGAACAGAACGTGTGGTGGCTGTCCTAAAGAGAGAGACAGCCACATGGGAGTCTGCTCTGGTCCTATCTGTTCCAACACGACTCTGCTGTGTTCCAACAGGCACGTCCTCTCTCGCGCTCCCTCCCTTCCCTCGCTATGTGTGGCGGAACCACAAAGGCGGCAAAGCATCATGGGAGCCTGCCATTACAGAGGCAGCCCATGGGGATGTGACTTGTTCTTGTAACGTAAGGTTTTCTTTCTTCCTTCTCTCGTTCCCTCTCTCGTTCCCTCTCTACAAGACTTAATGGGGTTGCAGCACATACTCTCCAGTAGCAAGAGTTTAAACAAACAAAAAATAGATTTGTACTCCTTTTTATTTTTTTTTACCCCGTTACAAATGGACAGACAGCAGAGACACACATTTAGAAAAAAGAAAATAATGAAAGAAAGAAGAAAATGGTGGAGGGTCCAAACTCCAAATGCTTTTAGTGGGAAAGAGGATGGATTTATAAGGCATGTGTGGTGCGAAAGTGTCTGTAAGTCCCCGGCGTTGGACAGAGAGACAGAGAGACAGAGAGAGAGACAGACAGACAGACAGACAGACAGACAGACAGACAGACAGACAGACAGACAGACAGACAGACAGACAGACAGACAGACAGACAGACAGACAGACAGACAGACAGACAGACACAGAGAGACAGAGAGACAGAGAGACAGAGAGACAGAGAGACAGACAGACAGACAGACAGACAGACAGACAGACAGACAGACAGACAGACAGACAGACAGACAGAGAGAGAGAGAGAGAGAGAGAGAGAGAGAGAGAGAGAGAGAGAGAGAGAGAGAATTGACAAGAATGACATGATCCATCTGTTCAGGCTGATAACTGTTTTCATTGGCTCAGGATCAGAAGTAGTACTTAACTTAAGAAGTCCCAGCCCGCCTTGCTCAACACTGCACAGTGCTGACTACTAGGCTTTCTATAGGGCCAACCATGTACAGGGGAGATTTTCCTTTCTGATAAGTATCTCATAACTAATCTGACATATTGGTGTCAATTTAGTCAAAGTGATATCATTTCTTGGAGTACTCCAGGCACTGGACAAGAGGATAAGAGGCAAGACAAAGAACCTCCTCTCCTGACTATTACTGGCAAGAGGAGACGCCTGTTTTTCACTTCACCCGTTTGATTGAGAGGTTTCAAAGGAGGTGTCTTCCCCCCTCTCCTCCTCTCTTGGATGGACAGAATCTAAACAGCCCCATCTCCTCCCTGTTTCCCCTCCAGCAGACAGGCTTTCTCCTGAATTAAAAGAGGAAACAATTGATTTTCTCCGTTGCTTAAATTTGCAACCTAATCCCCTAGATATATCTTGGATATACGGCCCTGTCGATAGACGTCCCTGAGACTGACAGAAAGCAGGCCAGATGTACAGTAGAGGAGAGAAGGGGGGTGGGAGGAAGGAGGGAAGGATGGATGGTGGGATGAGACAAGAAAAAGGACAGACTGGGCCCACTGGTAGCAGAGGTTCCAATGCCTCAGTTGGTTGGAAGTTGAAACATCGGATTAGTGGGTTTGATTCCTGCATGGGTCATATAAATAGACTTCCTCGGCTGGATGTTACGATGGATAAAAGTGCCTGAGAAATTACCATATCACACTGGTCAAATATGGACATGACCCGGTCCCACATCAAATCACTGATCCTATGAGATCCAGTATTACTGTGAGTGATCTATTGTAGGTCCACATGACCAGAACAACCTCCTATTTATACTAGTTCTACATTACAACACTAATAAAACTATCACCAACATACATCTGCCTAGTGTAACTAGCCACCGGCCAAAGCAACCATCAAATAACGTCAAGTTACACAAGAAGAAACCAGCAAACCAAGCAACTGAAATGAAGTGGTCTGGGACTAAAAGTCTCAAATGGAGAGGGGAAGGGAGAAACTGGGAAACAGGATCCAGGGACCTCTCAGTACCAGCCACAAACAACACACAGAAACTCCTCCACCCTAATTCACTACAAGTACCAGGGTGTTCTCATATGGCTCTTAATGTACCCTATAAATCTCTGGTATGCTGTTCTAGCTCAATGTAAAGCGCTGGACTAACAGCATGACTGAGGTAGTGCAGAGACTATAAGGAGAGTGTCTGTGTACTATCAAAGCTTATAGCTGACAGCGGTGGTTCTATTCAGTAATGGTGACCGTAAGGATTGTGGGGACCTTGTAGTCCTGCTGTGTGGTTTGAGGGGACTCATTCCTGTGGGTGTCCGTGACTGATGTCGTGTCAACTCCTCCGGTGCTCCAGTGCTCCTAAACCCTATCCCATAAACCCCCTGTAGGGGTATGGCCCTCTGCCAGGGGCTGTGCTGTTGTTGGCACAGAGTTCTCTGTGGTCCCGGTCCTTGTGAAGGTCTTCGTATACCACTGTACACGTGCATGCACACACACACACTCTCTCGCACACACACTTTCTCTCTCTCTCTCACACACACACACACACACTTTCTCATCCACTCACACAAACCAACACACATACAGTAAAATACAGACCTTCCTCACACGCATAATTACGCAGTAATAATACACAACAAAGAAACACACACACCCACACACACAGAAACACACAAAACACAATGTATCCTTCAGGGCCCCCTCATCTGGTTCCAGTTTGGTGCAGATGCTCAGGTTTTATTGCTTCAGTCTAGTATTTCATGGCAGATTTCAACGGCGGTTTGGTCCTTCATCAACTACAGCTCTAATGACGCCACATCTCTTGTAAATTGCGGCGCACCAATAATCTTCCGCTCAAAAGGGACTTTTGCTGCAACTCCCCGGATCAGCTCAAACTCCCATCCTGCTCACACACACGCACGGGCATGCACACTCAGCATAGCAGTAGTTTCCGGTCCGTCTTCATTGTGACCGTCACCCACACAGTGATAACTTACAGCTTATATGAAATAGGATCTCTATGCTGTCCCCACTCTATTCCACTCTAGTGGACGGACAGAATAGATCACTGGGATCCTAGTGGGTTGTCTGGTTGGCGTTAATAGTTTCAGGTTGTCGTTGTTGTTTTATTAACAATGTAAAAAAGGAACACACATACTCTTTCCATTTACCTACTGCTAGGCTGCATTTATGAAGCATTCCTGTCTTGTTTAGCTAGACTGGTTTCCCCAATGAACCTCTCGAATGCCATTTGTTTTTAAATGTCAGTCAACTAAAGTAGCCGTTCATAAAACTACTTCTATTATACTCTAACTATTAACTGAGCACACAAACACACTCTTTATCTCCCTCTCTCTCTTTATATCTCTCTCTCTCTTTATCTCTCCCTCTCTCTCTGTGTGTGTGTATATATATATATATATATATATATATATATATATATATATATATATATATATATATATATATATATATATATCCCTATCTCTCTTTATCACTCAATTCAATTTCAATTTAATTAACCTCTTCGGGCTAGGGGGCGGTATTTTCACGTCCTGATGAAAAGCGTGCCCAAAGTAAACTACCTGCTAGTCAGGCCCAGAAGCTAGGATACTCTAAAGTTTCTAAAACTGTTAAAATTATGTCTGTGAGTATAACAGAACTTATTTGGCATGCCAAACCCCGAGGACAAACCATCCAGAATGTTATTTTTTTGAGGTGACAGTGTTTTCAATGGTTTTCTATGTGGATCTAGATTTCTAAGGCACTTGCTTGCAGTTCCTATCGCTTCCACTGGATGTCAACAGTCTTTAGAAATTGGTTGATGTTTTTCCTTTGAGAAATGAAGAAGTAGGGCTGTTCAGAACGAGGGTTGAGTCTAGTGTACTGTTGTGGTTGGGGCGCGTGACCTGAAAGCTCGCTCCACTTTGTTTTTATCCGCATTGAACGCAGTTTATCCCGTCTTAAATTTTATCGATTATTTACGTAAAAAAATACCTAAAGTTGTATTAGGAAAGTTGTTTGAAATATTTGGATCAAGATTACAGGTAACTTATTAGATATTTTGTTGTCATATTGCGCGAGTTTGAACCAGTGTTTTTCTGAATCAAACACGCCAAATAAATGGACATTTTGGAGATATAACGACGGAATTTATCGAACAAAAGGACCATTTATGATGTTTATGGGACATATTGGAGTGCCAACAGAAGAAGATCTTCAAAGGTAAGGCATGAATTATATCATTATTTCTGAGTTTTGTGTCGCGCCTGGCGGGTTGAATTATGATTGTCGTGTTTGTTTGATGGGGTGCTGTCCTCAGATAATAGCATGGTTTGCTTTCGCCGTAAAGCCTTTTTGAAATCTGACACGGTGGCTAGATTAACAAGAAGTTAAGCTCTATTTTGGTGTATTGCACTTGTGATTGTATGAAAGTTAAATATTTCGAATATTTTTTATTTTTTATTTCGCGCTCTGCAATTTCACTGGATGTTGTCGAAACGTTCCGCTAGCAGAACCCCTAGCCGTAAAATGTTTTAAGGGGCTTTATTGGCATGGGAAATACATGTTTACATTGCCAAAGCAAGTGAAATAGATAAACAAAAGTGAAATAAACAATATAAATGAATAGTAAACATTACACACACAAAAGGTCTCTCTCTCTCTCTTCAATAAATGCTTTATTGAATGATGGCAATGTATATGAAGTATTACAAAAATGAACAGTATATTAGAGCAACAATATTAACCAAAAAAAAACGAATCATACATGGAAAAATTATACACAAAAAAATCTCTCCCTCTCCTCCCTCTCTCTCCTCTATCTGACAAGGGAACGCGAGGCCCTGACAGAAGAGTTGTGTTGAGTGTCTCTTAGCTGGCTCGTTTAGTCCTGATGGCTTAAATGATTTCATCACTATTAATGACAGGGACCACGGCGCCCCGTGACGACTCGCCAGATGCTCAGGGACCGCCGTGCATCCCTCTCTCCTGTCTGTCTCTCCACTCTCCCTCCATTCTCCTCTAACTCACTCTCTCCTTCCCTCTGTGTCTCTGGCTGATTGTCCTCTACATGTCCCCTGCATTGCTCTGTATTCTACCTTTTCCTCTCCTCCTTTCATCCCTCCATCCTCTCCTCCTTGTCCACATTGTGAGTAGTGTGTCAGAGGCAGGAAGTAGAAAGGTTAGTGGTAAAGGTTATGGACTATGGTTGTGGACAAACTGTAGGTTGTGGACTTAAAGCTATAGTGCAATGCCAAGCAATATAACCCTGCTACTCATTCCCCTACGAATGAACTACAGGCATACAATCTAAAGACAAGAGGTCCCAAAGGGACACAGCGTCATTTGACTGATCAATAGGGAGATGAGGAAGAGGTCAGCTGGCATAGAGCCAGGTCCTCCTCAAGAGATTAAACCAATCAGAACGATGCCTCCCAACAAGGAAGTGTTTTGCACCCAATAAGCATTTCCCAATTCCCCATACCTGTGTTCGCTTATTAAGCCATCCGACATAATGAGTTGATTTTCAGACAGCGACTTCATTTCGCGACTGCATCACGGCATTGATTTTATTTTCATTCATTTCGCTAATGAAGAGAGCTTGAGCCGTTTGAGCCGCTCCTCCGTGCCAGCTTCATAATGGCGTTTTAATTCCAGGGGCGTGTGCAGGAAGCGTGTCTTTAAGTGGCTGCATGCAGAGGCTCTGTGTCCTTCCTTGCATTGTGGACGGCTGGCTTCTTATGAGTATACCACATCTCGGGGTCAAAGTTTTTCACAACACCCCATTACACACCACTAGGGTTAAGAGGTAGTCGCTAACAGGGTGTTTAGCCTTAATATGATATGCAGCTTACTGTACATGGTGTAACCTTATTGTACAATTCTGTATAGTAATTCATGATTACCAATTTTCCTCTCATTGTATGTAAAATAAACAGTAGATTATTGATGATGAAATGCTGGCCGGAATATATGCATCCTAAGAAGTTTGCTGACATATTTGTATTTCTCATGACATGGATTCCTTAATTCCTATAGTGGTCCATGTTATAAAGGTGGGAACTGGACTAGAACTACAAGCTGTTACTGTGTTCTGTTCCCAGGGCCTAAAACCTCCATTGATGTGAATGGCTCTAGGCTTCCCCCTGAAACAGACAGCAGGGACTACGTCTTTAAAACAAGCTTTCTTATTGGAGATATGGTCATTAATTTCAAAGGCTTACATATGGAAACATGGACTCTTCCCAGACGTCTTCCTGTATCCTCATCTCGCCTATGTCCTGGACCAGGCTTTGGATAAATACTTGGTAAAATCGATACGCCATGAATTTATTAATTTTTGAAAAACTGACAAACAATGTATTAAATTATTCTATAATTACTGGATTGGCCAATTGATTCATATGAAGGGGAACGTACAGTATGGTGGCTTGGCCGTGTATGGGAGTTTCATGTATTCAATGATTTTGTACATACACTACTTGGAAATTACAGTTACCTTTACAAGGTTACTTCTAAAACATTGTTTAAATTATTATTACTTTTTACCCCCTTTTTCTCCCCAATTTCGTGGTATCCAATTGGTAGTTACAGTCTTGTCCCATCGCTGCAACTCCCTTACAGACTCAGGAGAGGCGAAGGTCGAGAGCCGTGCATCCTCCGAAACACGACCCCGCCAAGCCGCACTGATTCTTGACACCCTGCTCGCTTAACCTGGAAGCCAGCCGCACCAATGTGTCGGAGGAAACACCGTACAGCTGGCGACCGCAGTCAGCGTGCATGCGCCTAGCCCGCCACAAGGAGTCGCTAGAGTGCGATGGGACAAGGACATCTCAGCCAGTCAAACCCTCCCCTAACCCAGACGACGCTGGGCCAATTGTGCGCCGCCTCATGGGTCTCCCGGTCACGACCTGCTGGGATCGAACCCGGATCTGTAGTGACGCATCCAGCACTGCGATTCAGTGCCTTAGACCGCTGTGCCACTCGGGAGGCACATCTAAAACTTTTGGACCCTAGATTATGTAGATTGCACAGGGCAATATTATGAGATAGAGATTTGAAATATGCTCCATCAGACACAAAGTTCAAATGTAACATTACTTTATTCTCCTTAAAAAGATGGACTCCAGCTGCTTTTAAAATAAACAATTTGATTCATTTCAAATAGTTTCTAAACTTAGAATCAAGCTATGACTTCCTTTTCTCCTCAGTCTCTGCAAACACATTTTCATTTACAATCCCTGAGAAACTCTGAGACTTCTAAGGCAAAGTTTTGTGTTCCTAAGAATTGATGACTCGTCTGAGGAGTGGGAGACCACACAGTAAATACCAGTAAACTCTCACCACTAACGGGACAAGTCCCCTTCTAAGGTAACGCAATGACACAGTCATCCCACTAACAATAACACTAACCCAGTCCGTCATATCAGTCACAGTCTGTCATATCAGTGACTAAAGTAACAGGCTATGACTGACTCACTGGCTATGGAGACATGGAGAGCTGGCCAGAGAGTGTGAATGTGTGTGTGTGTGTGTGTGTGTGTGTGTGTGTGTGTGTGTGTGTGTGTGTGTGTGTGTGTGTGTGTGTGTGTGTGTAGGGGCCCCAGGTCCTTAACACTCCCAGAGTCACATATTTACACTCCAACAGGGGAGCGGGTGGGAGATGGGAGCAGCTCAGCACCCCCACACAGCTGACCTGACCAGGGATGAGAGGAACAAGAAAGAGGAGGGGAGAAAGAGAGAGCAGAGACAGAGATAGAGACAGAGAGAGAGAGAGAGAGAGAGAGAGAGTGATAGAGACAGAGAGAGAGAGACAGACAGAGAGAGAGAGAGAGAGTGAGAGAGAGAGTGAGCGAGAATGAGAGAAAGGGAAGGAGAGAGAGAGAACAAAAAAGTGCAAAGGTTGCACTGTCACCAGACTTGAAGCGGCACAACGACACAAAAGAGAGAAAGAGAGTGAGAAGAGGAAAGGAGAAAGCGATGTAGAAGGGAGGGAGGAAGAGAGAGGTAGAAGGGAGGAAGGAAGAGAGGTAGAAGGGAGGAAGAAAGAGAGAGGTAAAAGGGAGGAAGGGAGAGAGAGGTAAAAGGGAGGAAGGGAGAGAGAGGTAAAAGGGAGGGAGGGCGGGAGGGAGGGTGGGAGGGAGGGTGGGAGGGAGGGGTAGAAGGGAGGTAGGGAGAGAGAGAGAGGTAGAAGGGAGGGAGGGAGAGGTAGAATGGAGGGAGGGAGATGTAGAAGGGAGGAAGGAAGAGAGAGGTAAAAGGGAGGAAGGGAGAGAGAGGTAAAAGGGAGGAAGGGAGAGAGAGGTAGAAGGGAGGAAGGGAGAGAGAGGTAGAAGGGAGGGAGGGAGAGGTAGAAGGGAGGGAGAGGTAGAAGGGAGGAAGGAAGAGAGAGGTAAAAGGGAGGAAGGAAGAGAGAGGTAAAAGGGAGGAAGGAAGAGAGAGGTAAAAGGGAGGAAGGGAGAGAGAGGTAAAAGGGAGGGAGAGAGAGGTAAAAGGGAGGGAGGGAGGGAGGGAGGGAGGGAGGGAGGGAGGGAGGGAGGGAGGGAGGGAGGGAGGGAGGGAGGGAGGGAGAGGTAGAAGGGAGGGAGGGAGAGCAAGAGGTAGAAGGGAGGAAGGAAGAGAGAGGTAAAAGGGAGGGAGGGAGGGAGGGAGGGAGGGAGGGAGGGAGGGAGGGAGGGAGGGAGGGAGGGAGGGAGGGAGGGAGGGAGGGAGGGAGGGAGAGCAAGAGAGAGGTAGAAGGGAGGGAGGGAGAGGAAGAAGGGAGGGGGAGAGGTAGAAGGGAGGTAGGGAGAGGAAGAAGGGAGGGAGGGAGAGGTAGAAGGGAGGTAGGGAGAGCGAGAGAGAGGTAGAAGGGAGGGAGGGAGAGAGAGAGAGGTAGAAGGGAGGGAGGGAGAGCAAGAGAGAGGTAGAAGGGAGGGAGGGAGAGGAAGAAGGGAGGGGGGAGAGGTAGAAGGGAGGTAGGGAGAGGAAGAAGGGAGGGAGGGAGAGGTAGAAGGGAGGTAGGGAGAGCGAGAGAGAGGTAGAAGGGAGGGAGGGAGCGTTCCAAACCTTTCACATCTGTTATTGGTTTGTCCAGAGCTGGGAAGAAAATAGCAGGAAGCGTTGAGGTTGTGGCGGAAGATGAAAAGACTAGAGAAATGAATAAAAAAACATGTGTCGTACTGCACTGTGGCCGACTGGATATGTCCCACGGATTATCCCTGGTGGAGCTGCCAGCTCTGGACACAGTCATACACACACACATTGATAAACACACACGCAAGCACACACACACACATATGGGTGCATGCACACGCACACACACAAGGGAAGAAGCCTCCCTTCATCCATAACGCTGCTTGGCATCCACACACACTCCCTGTCTTCATAACACAGTGTTGGAGTCAGATCTCCTCCTGTGGCCTATGCACTGGTGTCAAACAAAAACCCCAAGCTATCGTTGGCCAAACATAGACTTTCCCTGCTACACATCCCCTTTCACTCTCTATCACAGCTGAAGTCAGTGATCATACTGTGCTCCAAACAGTATGACACTTAATTAACACAAAACATATCAGATCACTTGTACTGTATGAACACACACACACACACACACACACACACACACACACACACACACACACACACACACACACACACACACACACACACACACACACACACACACACACGCAGAGTGGTGGCAATTAACTTCACACACACTAACATAACCCATCATATTGTGCACAAATATACACACACGGACACACACACGGACACACACAATCACCCCCGATGCCGTACGACAAACGCCAAACGGCGGCCATTAAAATCTCGTCACCCCCGCAGCTGTCCCTCCCGTGGCTAACGAGCGGGCGTGGCGGGCAGGTAACGGCATCTGCCCGATTATGCAGAACGCAAAAAAATAGAATGAACGACAGAAGAGGAGGGGAGAAAGTTAAAGAGCATCCCACAGATCATTACCAGTAATAAGTGACTACTGTCACCGCCTGTCAGCGGGGATGGACCAATCAATAGGGTCATTTCCCATCATAATAGCTAGCGAAGATGGTATCATGGTGCTGTGTTCATACACACACACACATTATGTATGGTCTTCACACACAACTTTTGGACCCTAGATTATGTAGATTGCACAGGGCAATATTATGAGATAGAGATTTGAAATATGCTCCATCAGACACAAAGTTCAAATGTAACATTACTTTATTCTCCTTAAAAAGATGGACTCCAGCTGCTTTTAAAATAAACAATTTGATTCATTTCAAATAGTTTCTAAACTTAGAATCAAGCTATGACTTCCTTTTCTCCTCAGTCTCTGCAAACACATTTTCATTTACAATCCCTGAGAAACTCTGAGACTTCTAAGGCAAAGTTTTGTGTTCCTAAGAATTGATGACTCGTCTGAGGAGTGGGAGACCACACAGTAAATACCAGTAAACTCTCACCACTAACGGGACAAGTCCCCTTCTAAGGTAACGCAATGACACAGTCATCCCACTAACAATAACACTAACCCAGTCCGTCATATCAGTCACAGTCTGTCATATCAGTGACTAAAGTAACAGGCTATGACTGACTCACTGGCTATGGAGACATGGAGAGCTGGCCAGATAGTGTGAATGTGTGTGTGTGTGTGTGTGTGTGTGTGTGTGTGTGTGTGTGTGTGTGTGTGTGTGTGTGTGTGTAGGGGCCCCAGGTCCTTAACACTCCCAGAGTCACATATTTACACTCCAACAGGGGAGCGGGTGGGAGATGGGAGCAGCTCAGCACCCCCACACAGCTGACCTGACCAGGGATGAGAGGAACAAGAAAGAGGAGGGGAGAAAGAGAGAGCAGAGACAGAGATAGAGACAGAGAGAGAGAGAGAGAGAGAGTGATAGAGACAGAGAGAGAGAGACAGACAGAGAGAGAGAGAGAGAGTGAGAGAGAGAGTGAGCGAGAATGAGAGAAAGGGAAGGAGAGAGAGAGAACAAAAAAGTGCAAAGGTTGCACTGTCACCAGACTTGAAGCGGCACAACGACACAAAAGAGAGAAAGAGAGTGAGAAGAGGAAAGGAGAAAGCGATGTAAAAGGGAGGGAGGAAGAGAGAGGTAGAAGGGAGGAAGGAAGAGAGGTAGAAGGGAGGAAGAAAGAGAGAGGTAAAAGGGAGGAAGGGAGAGAGAGGTAAAAGGGAGGAAGGGAGAGAGAGGTAAAAGGGAGGGAGGGCGGGAGGGAGGGTGGGAGGGAGGGTGGGAGGGAGGGTGGGAGGGAGGGGTAGAAGGGAGGTAGGGAGAGAGAGAGAGGTAGAAGGGAGGGAGGGAGAGGTAGAATGGAGGGAGGGAGATGTAGAAGGGAGGAAGGAAGAGAGAGGTAAAAGGGAGGAAGGGAGAGAGAGGTAAAAGGGAGGAAGGGAGAGAGAGGTAGAAGGGAGGAAGGGAGAGAGAGGTAGAAGGGAGGGAGGGAGAGGTAGAAGGGAGGGAGAGGTAGAAGGGAGGAAGGAAGAGAGAGGTAAAAGGGAGGAAGGAAGAGAGAGGTAAAAGGGAGGAAGGAAGAGAGAGGTAAAAGGGAGGAAGGGAGAGAGAGGTAAAAGGGAGGGAGAGAGAGGTAAAAGGGAGGGAGGGAGGGAGGGAGGGAGGGAGGGAGGGAGGGAGGGAGGGAGGGAGGGAGGGAGGGAGGGAGGGAGAGGTAGAAGGGAGGGAGGGAGAGCAAGAGGTAGAAGGGAGGAAGGAAGAGAGAGGTAAAAGGGAGGGAGGGAGGGAGGGAGAGCAAGAGAGAGGTAGAAGGGAGGGAGGGAGAGGAAGAAGGGAGGGGGAGAGGTAGAAGGGAGGTAGGGAGAGGAAGAAGGGAGGGAGGGAGAGGTAGAAGGGAGGTAGGGAGAGCGAGAGAGAGGTAGAAGGGAGGGAGGGAGAGAGAGAGAGGTAGAAGGGAGGGAGGGAGAGCAAGAGAGAGGTAGAAGGGAGGGAGGGAGAGGAAGAAGGGAGGGGGGAGAGGTAGAAGGGAGGTAGGGAGAGGAAGAAGGGAGGGAGGGAGAGGTAGAAGGGAGGTAGGGAGAGCGAGAGAGAGGTAGAAGGGAGGGAGGGAGCGTTCCAAACCTTTCACATCTGTTATTGGTTTGTCCAGAGCTGGGAAGAAAATAGCAGGAAGCGTTGAGGTTGTGGCGGAAGATGAAAAGACTAGAGAAATGAATAAAAAAACATGTGTCGTACTGCACTGTGGCCGACTGGATATGTCCCACGGATTATCCCTGGTGGAGCTGCCAGCTCTGGACACAGTCATACACACACACATTGATAAACACACACGCAAGCACACACACACACATATGGGTGCATGCACACGCACACACACAAGGGAAGAAGCCTCCCTTCATCCATAACGCTGCTTGGCATCCACACACACTCCCTGTCTTCATAACACAGTGTTGGAGTCAGATCTCCTCCTGTGGCCTATGCACTGGTGTCAAACAAAAACCCCAAGCTATCGTTGGCCAAACATAGACTTTCCCTGCTACACATCCCCTTTCACTCTCTATCACAGCTGAAGTCAGTGATCATACTGTGCTCCAAACAGTATGACACTTAATTAACACAAAACATATCAGATCACTTGTACTGTATGAACACACACACACACACACACACACACACACACACACACACACACACACACACACACACACACACACACGCAGAGTGGTGGCAATTAACTTCACACACACTAACATAACCCATCATATTGTGCACAAATATACACACACGGACACACACACGGACACACACAATCACCCCCGATGCCGTACGACAAACGCCAAACGGCGGCCATTAAAATCTCGTCACCCCCGCAGCTGTCCCTCCCGTGGCTAACGAGCGGGCGTGGCGGGCAGGTAACGGCATCTGCCCGATTATGCAGAACGCAAAAAAATAGAATGAACGACAGAAGAGGAGGGGAGAAAGTTAAAGAGCATCCCACAGATCATTACCAGTAATAAGTGACTACTGTCACCGCCTGTCAGCGGGGATGGACCAATCAATAGGGTCATTTCCCATCATAATAGCTAGCGAAGATGGTATCATGGTGCTGTGTTCATACACACACACACATTATGTATGGTCTTCACACACACACACACACACACACACACACACACACACACACACACACACACACACACACACACACACACACACACACACACACACACACACACACACACACACACACACATTTACCGTACCGTGTTCCTGGCAGGGAATGGGCGCCATTAGTGGACCAGGCAGATTAGATAGAAGGGGGGAGAGAGGGGGAGGCAGATGGAGAAAATTGTGTTGGGATGAGAGACAGGGGGAGATGGGGGGCAGACGGGGGGAGAGATGGAGGGAGACGGGGGGGGGGGGGGGTGTCAATATATGGATAGGCATGGAGATAACAGCATTGTGGGGAGGATATGAGATCCTCATTTTGGGGGGTAGAAGTGTGTGTGAAGGTATGTATCTGCTTGGCTAAGCTCTATGTGTGGTTGGTTGTACCATGCTGTGTGTGTGTGTGTGTGTGTGTGTGTGTGTGTGTGTGTGTGTGTGTGTGTGTGTGTGTGTGTGTGTGTGTGTGTGTGTGTGTGTGTGTGTAGTACTATCATGGTTAATTACAGATTGGGCCCTGAGCTGACACACAACTCTGCTGTAATTACAGGAAACACCTCGTTTAATATTTTATGGAAATGTAGCTTGGTGCGGAACCCCACAGTGTCTGACATTGAGTGTGTGTGAGATCACTCTCAAAGACCTTCACTGGGAACAATACACACAACTAGAGAACTGCACAGAGCGGGGGTAATGTCACAGACACCTCACTATAATGGAATGATTCTGAAATGAATACAATGCCACTTAGCTACCTTTCATTCTTTAACTATGGTTTACAGTAGTTTACAGTAGTTTATGTTGACCCTACGCCCTGCCCCCACCTGACCCTACACCCTCCCCCCACCTGACCCTACGCCATCCCCCCACCTGACACTCTGCCCTACCCCCTCCACCACACCTGACCCTCTCCTCTCCCCCCACCTGACCCTACGCCCTCCACCCCACCTGACCCTTTCCTCTCCCCCCACCTGACCCTACGCCCTCCACCCCACCCCACCCCACCTGACCCTCTCCTCTCCCCCCACCTGACCCTACACCCTCCACCACACCTGACCCTCTGCCCTCCACCCCACCTGACCCTCTCCTCTCCCCCCACCTGACCCTACACCCTCCACCACACCTGACCCTCTGCCCTCCCCCCACCTGACCCTCTCCTCTCCCCCCACCTGACCCTCTCCTCTCCCCCCACCTGACCCTCTGCCCTCCCCCCACCTGACCCTATGCCCTCCACCCCACCTGACCCTCTCCTCTCCCCCCACCTGACCCTACACCCTCCACCACACCTGACCCTCTGCCCTCCCCCCACCTGACCCTCTCCTCTCCCCCCACCTGACCCTCTCCTCTCCCCCCACCTGACCCTACACCCTCCACCACACCTGACCCTATGCCCTCCACCCCACCTGACCCTCTCCTCTCCCACCACCTGACCCTACGCCCTCCACCACACCTGACCCTCTGCCCTCCCCCCACCTGACCCTCTCCTCTCCCCCCACCTGACCCTACACCCTCCACCACACCTGACCCTCTCCTCTCCCCCCACCTGACCCTCTCCCCTCCCCCCACCTGACCCTATGCCCTCCCCCCACCTGACCCTCTCCTCTCCCCCCACCTGACCCTACACCCTCCACCACACCTGACCCTCTGCCCTCCCCCCACCTGACCCTCTCCTCTCCCACCACCTGACCCTACGCCCTCCACCCCACCTGACCCTCTCCTCTCCCCCCACCTGACCCTCTGCCCTCCCCCCACCTGACCCCACGCCATCCCCCCACGTGACCCTAAGCCTTCCCCCCACCTGACCCTACATCCGCTCCACCTGACCCGAAGCCCTTAACCCCCTTGACCCTAGGAGCTCCCCCCCACCTGACCCTAAGCCCTCACCCCACCCGATCCTACTCCCCCCCTGATCATACGCCCTCCCCCCGATCCTAAGCCCTCCCCCCAATCCTACGCCCTCCCCTATCTGACCCTAAGCCCTCCCCCCGATCCTACGCCCTCCCCCACCTGACCCTACGCCCTCCCCCCATCTGACCCTAAGCCCTCACCCCACCCGATCCCACGCCCCACCCGATCCTACGCCCTCCCCCCAATCCTACGCCCTCCCCCACCTGACCCTAAGCCCTCCCCCCGATCCTAAGCCCTCCCCTCCCCAATCCAATCCTACGCCCTCCCCTCAACTGACCCTAAGCCTTCCCCCCACCTGACCCTACATCCGCTCCACCTGACCCGAAGCCCTTAACCCCCTTGACCCTAGGAGCTCCCCTCCACCTAACCCTAAGCCCTCCCCAACCCAATCCTAAGCCCTCCCCAACCCAATCCTAAACCCTCCCCAACCCAATCCTAAGCCCTCCCCAACCCAATCCTAAGCCCTCCCCAACCCAATCCTAAGCCCTCCCCCCGATCCTAAGCCCTCCCCCCGATCCTAAGCCCTCCCCAACCCAATCCTACGCCCTCCCCCATCTGACCCTACGCCCTCCCCTCACCTGACCCTACGCCCTCCCCCCTGACGGCCCCCCACCTGACCCTAAGCCCTCCCCTACCTGACCCTTGACGACCCCCCTGTACACATTTGTGTTTCCTAGTTGCTACGCTAAATGCCCCCTTTCCCCACATCTGAGCGAAGAAAAAGGCCCTGTCAAATATTTATGCTACCTCTTACAGGCACAAAGAGGAGAGAAGATAAAGGGAGAAGGAAGATTTGGGAGTGTGAGAGAGAGAGAGAGAGAGAGGGGATCTATCTATTAAAGATGAGAGAACATCTGAAATGCATAAAGGGGCTGATAAGCACGCTTACTGAGGGTTGGCTAGGTGTTAGGGTTCATGACACAGTAGGAGAACAAGTAGGTTTACTTATGAGCCACTGTGTTTAGAGTAGAGAGAGACAGAAAGAAAGAACAGCAGACGTCATACATACACTTGATGTGTTGTCTTTATGGCACCACTTCCACTCTGTCCTCTTCTATTATGGCCTGTCATATATTCCCATCTGTCCAGAACGTGTTTATCAACTAGATCCTGTCTGTAGCGCCTGGCAACAACACCACCAGCTGACATTATGTCATAGCAATAATATAATCACAATGTCCTGCGATAAAAAGTGAACGCTTATTTATGCTTCATTCGTTTTGGGGGCCAAACACATGTTCCCTCTTAACCCGCAGTGACACACACACACACACAACACACACACACACACACACACACACACACACACACACACACACACACACACACACACACACACACACACACACACACACACACACCCTGATGGTGGGGATGTGCTAATAGTTCCATGCTGATGCTAGTCCCCCACACTACACACACTGGGGTTTATGGGAAGATGGAGGGTGAGCTATGGTAGGCCATGCTAGTAGCATCACTTACTGCTTACTGCTCTTTGATATGAGAACAGCCATTAAAAATAGATGGCGGCCAATCATTACAGGCTTCGGGAATTAATCTCATTAGTGCTGGGCACACACACTTACGAGGGGATGCATTCTGCAAACATGGCCACGCGGCCGGGCACTAATGCAGTGTAAGCAGAGAAACTGGAGGGCTGTGGAGATAATCCGCCTTGACTTATTAATACACGCAAACAAGATTTAGCTCCTCAAAGCAAACAAACGAAGCACTGTGTGTGAGTAGGATGAGGAGAGAGAGATATATTACTAATTTAAGCCTGCATAGAGTATTGGGAGAGGCCACAGGCAACAGTGTGAAAAATGGACATTGAGACTTAGCCAGTAAAATAAATAAATGAATGAATAAATACATAACTATGGTTGTTCCTAAATAATAGCTCAATCAAATCCCAAAGCACATGGGAGAAGGATTGGCTAGTCAAGACATGGGCCATATGTTAGTAACTAGTGACTCAATTACGCACAAACACACTCACTCACTCTCACACTCACACACACACACACACACACGCACACACACGCACACACACACTCACACACTCCCTAAATATATCACTATAAGGGGATCTCTGGACAGACATGAGTCCTTCTTAGACTTTATAGCCGATGGAGTGCTTAGCCCGTGACCCTGGTTGACCTCTGTCACAGGGTAATGACTGCTGTAGGGGCAGATGGGTAATGGGCGCTGCAGGAGACGGCGGCAATCTCTCGGTTTTACCTTGGGAGAACTGCCAGTAACCACTAACGTGCAATGGCAAGCACACAAACTCACGAACACACACGCAGCACACGCATGCAAGTCCAAATGACCCCAGAGTCCAGTCCTTCCAACAAAGAGAACCCCCTCTGGTAGCCAAGACCAGAGCACCAACAGGCCAGGGCTCTTCCTGAACCTGCTCAGGAGTCCTCAGACACCCAGGGACCGTCAAGGACCCCCGGGGCCCCCTGGCAAGCACAGAAAATACTTCCTAAAACAAACAACAAACAGGGCCTTTGCTGCTTAGGATGCCCTCCTCCCTGCCCGGCTGAAAAGCCTCAGGACCCCTCGACCACACACAGCTGTCCCTGCCTCTGCTCATCTCAACACTAGGACCTGTTACTCTCTGAATATTGATATGAGGAGGGGAAAATCAAATTTGAGCGAGAGAAAGCTGTTATGAAGACTACGGCATGTGTAATGGGCCAAACCAGACCAGTAGTGGTGGGGCTGTGGGTCTAGGGCCCGGCCCAAGGGCGATGCCAAACAGCGTTGGTTCTCAGTGGGATTGCTGCAGATTCTTTCATCCGCTGGTTGTTAATGCTAGCAGACGGTCATTACCATGTCTTTGATAGCGGGGGTCCCAGCTGTGCCAAGAGGTCTAGCTAACACCCCCCCAACCTCTACCCCTCTCTATCTTTCCTCCCTTCATCCCTCCTTCCCTGACTCGCATGAGTCAGTCTCTGGACAGCCCGCAGTAGGAGAGGAGAGAGAGAGGCAGAGCGAGAGAGGCAGAGAGAGAGAGAGAGAGCTAACACTTGCTCTCCTCTGACCAGTAAGGTCTATTAAAACCTAACAGTGTACCACATCGCCATACTGATTGAGAGAAAGAGAGGGAGGGATGGAAGAAGTGAGAGAGAAAAGGCACAGAGGGTGGCTTGCTGCTCCTGATTTATTCATGAGAGGGAAGCAGCTATGGACCCCCCCCCCCCCCCCCCCCACCTTGGGTAGGTGTGTGTGTGTGTATGTGTGTGTGTGTGTGTGTGTGTGTGTGTGTGTGTGTGTGTGTGTGTGTGTGTGTGTGTGTGTGTGTGTGTGTGTGTGTGTGTGTGTGTGTGTGTGTGTGTGTGTGTGTGTGTGTGTGCATAGGGGGAAGAGTGTACAAGGCCCTGATCCAAAATCCTTCCACAATCCCTCACTCCCCTCTCAGCCAGAGAAAGAGTGGCAGGTATGCAGGAGGGGAACTGGCTGCTATTAACCATATGCAAATGAGATGCAAAAGACACACACACACTCACAAAGGAGCCTGGGCATATGTGCTCGAGTGGGGATTAGGACGAGAATTACAGCGCTAATCAAGTTTAATATATGCGCTACCACTCCCCGTTTTTGTACTAATAAAACTCACATGTGTAGCTCACACTGTGTTGGGTGACCTCCTCCGGCCCACAAGCCCCCACTGCCACTTTGCCAGGTCACTCTGCTGCACCACTTATATACAGTACATGATCCATCGACATCTATCTATCTATTGCAACTTATTGTGTCTTTAATAACTGACAAGGGGTCAGTTTTCCTGTTCAGATTATAATGGTGGACATAGGGATTAGATTCCGAATCAGATGTTAAAAACAGAAAGTGTCCTGCCGTGTACAGTAGGACAGATGTGTGTTTATACACACCAGAGGAACAGGAAACAACACATTTGGGAGACGCGGGGCGTGCAAGGCTGTGACACACAGCAGGGGAGGATAGAGGGAGAGAGAGAGGGAAAGGGAGAGAGGAAAAGAGAAAGGGAGAGAGACAGTGCACACGTCTGTTTGTGTTTATATAGATGGTATCTATATATAGATGGTATCTACAGTCAGCGGAGTGGGGCGCATTTTTCAACATAAGAGAGAGAGCTACTCTCATCTCATCACACACACCCACAGACACCCACACAAATAGACACACTGCGTGTTAGACCCTTCAACAGTACACAGTATGAGCTTTTTAACACATTGCACCAACACACACGTGTGACCAATGACAAAACACATGGTCAAAATAATAGTCCAATAATGTATTGTTCAATGTGAGGTAAAACTATTTGATAGAGTACCTCGGGAAATATACTGCTGAAAGATACATGAGTATGAAATGACTTGTGAAAATAGAGACATGTACAGTATTTTTTGGAATCCACTTCTTCTCAACATTCCAATAGCGTTCTTGTCAGTGGAGAGGACACAGGCATAACTAGGTGTACTGGGAAAATGGGCCTTTTCATACTCTAATCAAAAAGTCACCAAAAAAATAAGCAAAGATAAAAAGTGTTTTGTTTTATATATACGAACAGACTCTGTCCTTCTGGCAGGGGTTGGGGCTGTTTTCTTGGCTGAATTTGGAACCCCTTCCTCCCTCCCTCTGCCCGTCCGTCCGTCCCTCCCTCCCTCCTTCCCCCCTCCCTCTGCCCGTCCCTCCTTCCCCCCTCCCTCTGCCCGTCCCTCCCTCCTTCCCCCCTCCCTCCCTCTGTCCGTCCCTCCCTCCTTCCCCCCCCCCTCTGCCCGTCCGTCCCTCCCTCCTTCCCCCCTCCCTCTGCCCGTCCCTCCCTCCCTCCTTCCCCCCTCCCTCCCTCTGCCCGTCCCTCCCTCCTTCCCCCCTCCCTCCCTCACTCTGCCCGTCCCTCCTTCCCCCCTCCCTCCCTCTGTCCGTACCCATGTTAAGTTACAGGAGTGATGTGTGTAGAGGAATGAGGGAGGCAGAGTGGTAACACACTGTACCATGAGGAGAGAGACACTGTGCTGGTCCCTCCCTGGAATGGAATACACCACACACATCCCCTCCCTGGCCCCTGCATGCACACACACTGATATGCACACACACACACTGATACACACACACTGATATACACACACACTGATACACACACACACACACACACACACACTGATATACACACACTGATACACACACACACACACACTGATATACACACACTGATATACACACACTGATATACACACACACACTGATATATACACACACACATACACACACACACACACACACACACACACACACACACACTGATATAAACACACACACTGATATACACACACACTGATATAAACACACACACTGATATACACACACACTGATATACACACACTGATATAAACACACACTGATACACACACACACACACACACACACACACTGATATACACACCCACTGATATACACACACACTGATATACACACACACTGATATACACACACACTGATATACACACACACACATTGATACACACACACACACACTGATATAAACACACACACTGATATACACACACATTGATACACACACACTGATATACACACACACTGATATACACACACACAGATATACACACACACTGATTCACACACACACACACTGATACACACACACACACACACACACACTGGCACACACACACACACACACACATACTTGGCAAAGATTTGAACGACACACACACATATAAACACACACAGACTAAGGACACAGGAGGCAGCCCAGACTTCTCTGTGGCACATTCCTCCTCCTCCTCCTCCTCCGCTCTCTCTCTCCCCTCAGTCACTCTCCCCTCTATCTCCCCCTCCCCTCTCTCCCTGGCTCTCTCTACATTTGTCCTGTCATATTTCCTTCAGCTCCATCTTATGGTGTTTGTCCTGTGACTCACAGTTTAGGGAAGTGAAATATTTCTAAGTGACTGTCACACCACACCAGCCTCAGGCAAGGGACCCGCTCGCTGCCCCTTCCTCCACCCCTCCCTCGCTCCGCTCCTCCACTATCTCTCGTTTGGTGATTTTTTTCCATTCCCCAACACTGTCCTCTGTCCCTTCCTCTCACAGTCTCTCACTCTCTCTCTCGCTCTCCATCAACCCCCTCTCTCCCCTCTCTCCATCAACCCCCTCTCTCCCCTCGCTCCATCAACCCCCTCTCTCCCCTCGCTCCATCAACCCCCTCTCCCCCCTCTCTCCCCTCGCTCCATCAACCCCCTCTCTCCCCTCTCTCCATCAACCCCCTCTCTCCCCTCTCTCCCCTCGCTCCACCAACCCCCTCTCCCCCCTCTCTCCCCTCGCTCCATCAACCCCCTCTCTCCCCTCGCTCCATCAACCCCCCTCTCTCCCCTCTCTCCATCAACCCCCTCTCTCCCCTCGCTCCATCAACCCCCTCTCTCCCCTCGCTCCATCAACCCCCTCTCCCCCCTCTCTCCCCTCGCTCCATCAACCCCCTCTCTCCCCTCTCTCCATCAACCCCCTCTCTCCCCTCTCTCCATCAACCCCCTCTCTCCCCTCTCTCCATCAACCCCCTCTCTCCAGGGAGGCTTTGTAGGGAGGAGGAGAATAGCAGGACCCGTAACGGTCCCGTAGCCGTGGTAATGAAACATTCATGCCAGGCTGAGGCTGGAATCATTTCCTCCCTGACTTTAACCTGAAAGGAATGCACTAGTCACAGTAGGCTACATCATCCCTCCATTAGGGCCCTGCCAAGGACCCAGCTCCCCGCTCTCCCCTCGCTCCCCAGGAAGAGAGGGGCAGGACAGAGAGAAAGAGGGAGAGAGAGGAGGAGAAGAAAGAAAGAAGGAACACACGCAGAGGGTTTGCACAGGGGCCGCTTCTGTTTTCTGCTTCCTGGAAAGGGACGTTCGCTGGTTGTGACCTCACATGGTTTAAATATACAAACAGTATACAGGTTTCCATGAAAACACAGACACACACACACACTGTACATGCTTACTACAAATACACAATCACACAAATAAGAAGCTAAAATGCATAAAAGGACAAACACACAGACTAAAAGAGATGACTCTGTGCTCTGGACAGCCAGTGTGACCCGTGTCCCGACCCCGGCATGTCACAACCCTGTGATGCATGTGTCACTTCTCTTCTGCTGCCATCGGTCCCCACGCCTCTGCTCTGTCACACACACACACACACACACACACACACGCGCACACGCGCACACGCACACACGCACACACGCACACACACACACACACCAAGAAGCCCCCGTGTAATGCACACACAGCAGAGATTGCTATAATACTTCCCAGACTCGATTTCAACACACACACACATATTGGTGCACACTAGCAAACACCCAGAATCCCCCACAACTAACCCCAGTGGTTTCTAAGGACACACCTCACAGCATGCTCCATCTCCCCAGAATCTGGACTGAAGCAACCACTAAACTGGGGACACGGACGGGGGTTAGGTTAACCAAACATGAGACAAGCCATTGGTTGAGAGCGAGAGAGAGAAAGTGAGACAGGAGAGCGCGAGAGAGAGAGAGAGAGCGCGAGAGAGAGACAGGAGAGAGAGAGAGAGCAAGAGAGAGAGAGACACACAGGAGAGAGGGAGAGTGAGAGAGAGAGAGAGAGAGAGAGCAAGAGAGAGACAGGGGAGAGAGAGAGAGAGAGAGAGAGAGCAAGAGAGAGAGACACACAGGAGAGAGGGAGAGTGAGAGAGAGTGAGAGAGAGAGCAAGAGAGAGAGAGAGAGAGAGAGAGAGAGAGAGAGAGAGAGAGAGAGAGCAAGAGAGAGAGACACACAGGAGAGAGGGAGAGTGAGAGAGAGCAAGAGAGAGAGAGAGACAGACACACAAGAGAGAGGGAGAGCGAGCGAGAGAGAGTGTGAGTGAGAGAGCAATGTGGCTTGTTATTAATGTAGCAGGGAGAGATGCTTATTCTGGGCTGGAGGGCCGTTATGGCCTGCTCTCTTTTTCCTCCTAGGTGTTTTTCTATTAGGTCTGTCCAGCCCAGGATTGGGGCTTTATTGACCGTTTTACGAGAGCTGTGGACGGATGGAGCGCCAATCAACCTTTCATCGACCAATCATGTGTGGTGTGGGGAGGGACATGGGGAAGGTCTAGGAGGAAAGGGGTGCAATGGTGGGCCGGGAGACAGGAGCTTTTGAGGACTGAAGGGGCGTCTGGGGGGATGCTCACTCATCACTTGGAACGGGCCAGTGTGTGTGTGTATGTGTGTGTGTGGGACGCAGTGCAGGTCAGGCGTTGGTCACCAGATGGGAGCTGTTTGGGTTGGACCACAGAGAGAGGGACAGCCTCTTCAGACTCTGACACACACACACACACAGCTCAGTATGTTGATAATGAAGCAGACACTGACACATCTGCAACTGTTGGCATGTGGCCTTGACTGGAACACACACAGAACACACTGTAGTCTACGACACAGAACACACTGTAATCTACCACCCAGAACACACTGTAATCTACCACCCAGAACACACTGTAATCTACCACCCAGAACACACTGTAATCTACCACCCAGAACACACTGTAATCTACGACACAGAACACACTGTAGTCTACCACACAGAACACACTGTAGTCTACCACACAGAACACACTATAATCTACCACCCAGAACACACTGTAGTCTATGACACAGAACACACTGTAGTCTACCACACAGAACACACTGTAGTCTACCACACAGAACACACTATAATCTACCACCCAGAACACACTGTAGTCTATGACACAGAACACACTGTAGTCTACCACACAGAACACACTGTAGTCTACCACACAGAACACACTATAATCTACCACCCAGAACACACTGTAGTCTATGACACAGAACACACTGTAGTCTACCACACAGAACACACTGTAGTCTACCACACAGAACACACTATAATCTACCACCCAGAACACACTGTAGTCTATGACACAGAACACACTGTAGTCTACGACACAGAACACACTGTAATCTACCACCCAGAACATACTGTAGTCTACCACCCAGAACATACTGTAGTCTACGACACAGAACACACTGTAATCTACCACACAGAACACACTGTAGTCTACCACCCAGAACACACTGTAGTCTACCACACAGAACACACTGTAGTCTACCACACAGAACACACTGTAGTCTACCACCCAGAACACACTGTAGTCTACCACCCAGAACACACTGTAGTCTATGACACAGAACACACTGTAGTCTATGACACAGAACACACTGTAGTCTATGACACAGAACACACTGTAGTCTACCACACAGAACACACTGTAGTCTATGACACAGAACACACTGTAGTCTACCACCCAGAACACACTGTAATCTACCACCCAGAGCACACTGTAGTCTATGACACAGAACACACTGTAGTCTACCACACAGAACACACTGTAGACTACCACCCAGAGCACACTGTAGTCTATGACACAGAACACACTGTAGTCTACCACACAGAACACACTGTAATCTACCACACAGAACACACTGTAGTCTACGACACAGAACACACTGTAATCTACCACCCAGAACACACTGTAGTCTACGACACAGAACACACTGTAGACTACCACCCAGAACATACTGTAGACTACCACCCAGAACATACTGTAGTCTACCACCCAGAACACACTGTAGTCAACGACACAGAACACACTGTAGACTACCACCCAGAACACACTGTAGTCTACGACACAGAACACACTGTAGACTACCACCCAGAACATACTGTAGTCTACCACCCAGAACACACTGTAATCTACCACCCAGAACACACTGTAGTCTACCACCCAGAACACACTGTAGTCTACGACACAGAACACACTGTAGACTACCACCCAGAACATACTGTAGTCTACCACCCAGAACACACTGTAGTCTACCACCCAGAACACACTGTAATCTACCACCCAGAACACACTGTAGTCTACCACCCAGAACACACTGTAGTCTACCACCCAGAACACACAGTAGTCTACCACCCAGAACACACTGTAATCTACCACCCAGAACACACTGTAATCTACCACCCAGAACACACTGTAGTCTACCACCCAGAACACACTGTAGTCTACCACCCAGAACACACTGTAGTCTACGACACAGAACACACTGTAATCTACCACACAGAACACACTGTAGTCTACCACACAGAACACACTGTAGTCTACCACCCAGAACACACTGTAGTCTACCACCCAGAACACACTGTAGTCTACCACCCAGAACACACTGTAGTCTACCACCCAGAACACACTGTAGAATACCACCCAGAACACACTGTAGTCTACCACCCAGAACACACTGTAGTCTACGACACAGAACACACTGTAGTCTACGACACAGAACACACTGTAGTCTACGACACAGAACACACTGTAATCTACCACACAGAACACACTGTAGTCTACCACACAGAACACACTGTAGTCTACCACCCAGAACACACTGTAGTCTACGACACAGAACACACTGTAATCTACGACACAGAACACACTGTAATCTACCACACAGAACACACTGTAATCTACCACCCAGAACACACTGTAGTCTACCACACAGAACACACTGTAGTCTACCACCCAGAACACACTGTAGTCTACCACCCAGAACACACTATAGTCTACCACCCAGAACACACTGTAGTCTACGACACAGAACACACTGTAGTCTACCACCCAGAACACACTGTAGTCTACGACACAGAACACACTGTAGTCTACGACACAGAACACACTGTAATCTACCACCCAGAACATACTGTAGTCTACCACCCAGAACATACTGTAGTCTACGACACAGAACACACTGTAATCTACCACACAGAACACACTGTAGTCTACCACCCAGAACACACTGTAGTCTACCACACAGAACACACTGTAGTCTACCACACAGAACACACTGTAGTCTACCACCCAGAACACACTGTAGTCTACCACCCAGAACACACTGTAGTCTATGACACAGAACACACTGTAGTCTATGACACAGAACACACTGTAGTCTACCACACAGAACACACTGTAGTCTATGACACAGAACACACTGTAGTCTACCACACAGAACACACTGTAGTCTACCACCCAGAACACACTGTAATCTACCACCCAGAGCACACTGTAGTCTATGACACAGAACACACTGTAGTCTACCACACAGAACACACTGTAGACTACCACCCAGAGCACACTGTAGTCTATGACACAGAACACACTGTAGTCTACCACACAGAACACACTGTAATCTACCACACAGAACACACTGTAGTCTACGACACAGAACACACTGTAATCTACCACCCAGAACACACTGTAGTCTACGACACAGAACACACTGTAGACTACCACCCAGAACATACTGTAGACTACCACCCAGAACATACTGTAGTCTACCACCCAGAACACACTGTAGTCAACGACACAGAACACACTGTAGACTACCACCCAGAACACACTGTAGTCTACGACACAGAACACACTGTAGACTACCACCCAGAACATACTGTAGTCTACCACCCAGAACACACTGTAATCTACCACCCAGAACACACTGTAGTCTACCACCCAGAACACACTGTAGTCTACGACACAGAACACACTGTAGACTACCACCCAGAACATACTGTAGTCTACCACCCAGAACATACTGTAGTCTACCACCCAGAACACACTGTAATCTACCACCCAGAACACACTGTAGTCTACCACCCAGAACACACTGTAGTCTACCACCCAGAACACACAGTAGTCTACCACCCAGAACACACTGTAATCTACCACCCAGAACACACTGTAATCTACCACCCAGAACACACTGTAGTCTACCACCCAGAACACACTGTAGTCTACCACCCAGAACACACTGTAGTCTACGACACAGAACACACTGTAATCTACCACACAGAACACACTGTAGTCTACCACACAGAACACACTGTAGTCTACCACCCAGAACACACTGTAGTCTACCACCCAGAACACACTGTAGTCTACCACCCAGAACACACTGTAGTCTACCACCCAGAACACACTGTAGAATACCACCCAGAACACACTGTAGTCTACCACCCAGAACACACTGTAGTCTACGACACAGAACACACTGTAGTCTACGACACAGAACACACTGTAGTCTACGACACAGAACACACTGTAGTCTACGACACAGAACACACTGTAATCTACCACACAGAACACACTGTAGTCTACCACCCAGAACACACTGTAGTCTACCACCCAGAACACACTGTAGTCTACGACACAGAACACACTGTAATCTACGACACAGAACACACTGTAATCTACCACCCAGAACACACTGTAGTCTACCACACAGAACACACTGTAGTCTACCACCCAGAACACACTGTAGTCTACCACCCAGAACACACTATAGTCTACCACCCAGAACACACTGTAGTCTACGACACAGAACACACTGTAGTCTACGACACAGAACACACTGTAGTCTACCACCCAGAACACACTGTAGTCTACGACACAGAACACACTGTAGTCTACGACACAGAACACACTGTAGTCTACCACCCAGAACACACTGTAGTCTACGACACAGAACACACTGTAATCTACCACACAGAACACACTGTAGTCTACCACCCAGAACACACTGTAGTCTACCACCCAGAACACACTGTAGACTACCACCCAGAACACACTGTAGTCTACCACCCAGAACACACTGTAGACTACCACCCAGAACACACTGTAGACTACCACCCAGAACACACTGTAGTCTACCACCCAGAACACACTGTAATCTACCACCCAGAACACACTATAATCTACCACACAGAACACATGATGGGCCACCGAATCATGACAAAACACAGGTCTAATCTAGCGATAACTACAGCTCTAGCCTACATACCTACACTACATCAACTCTGAACTTTCCCTCAACACTGCCTTTAAATCAATTGGAAATCAATGACATAGCATCCGTCTATTACGACTGACTGAAACGAATTACAGTTGAAAGCATTGCAACAAGTCCTTGTTAGACGTATGAGACAGAGTGAAAGCCATCCAGTGTTGAAAAGGTAGGTAGGTAGGTAGGTAGGTAGGTAGGTAGGTAGGTAGGTAGGTAGGTAGGTAGGTAGGTAGGTAGGTAGGTAGGTAGGTAGGTAGGTAGGTAGGTAGGTAGGTAGGTAGGTAGGTAGGTAGGTAGGTAGGTAGGTGTGCCATGGTAGCAGAGCTAACAGCACGGGTCCATGTCACTGTGTGTGGGCCTACACTGAGCAGGCCAAGCTCTGCTCGGGATATTACCCTACTGTATGTGCAGCCATTAAATCCGTCCCCCCCTTCCTCTCCCCTCCGCCGCCCCGTCCTGTCTAGGAACCTTGGGAGCTGGGGCTGTGGAACACTTTTTTGGCTGGCTAGCACACGGTCATAGACAGACACAGACACACACACACACACTTTGTCTGGCTAATAAAGCAGGGCCACACTCAGGACGAGAGAGGAGAGAGGCCAACTGCTGCTATGTTGAGACTTCTCAGCTGGAGGAATGAAGCAGGCAAATGCCAGGGCAGCCCTGAGATGCATTCCTAGGGGTCCTGAATTATATTGGCCACTCAGGAGTGGAGGAGATCTCAGGAGTGGAGATCTCAGGAGTGGAGTTGCTTCCTGTTAAAACAGTGTTTGTGTCAGGTTTGTGGGAGGCTTGGTGTGTTTGTGTCAGGTTTGTGGGAGGTTTGGTGTGTTTGTGTCAGGTTTGTGGAAGGTTTAGTGTGTTGTGTCAGGTTTATGGAAGGTTAGGTGTGTTGTGTCAAGTTTGTGGTAGGTTTGGTGTGTGTGTGACTTACATTATGGCGATGTGCAGGGCGGGTGAGCTTGGGTCGCAGCTGAGGCATGTCTGTGTGTTGTAAGGGTGTGTGTGTGTATGTGTGAGAGAGAGAGAGGCAGAAGAGTTGTTAGAGAGAAAATGGGCCCACCGCAGCACCATACAGAGAGAGAGAGGAGGAGACGGCAGCTGGGCAGCTCTTGCTAATTCAGCACTTTAACAAATCAATGCCACTTGAGGAGTACAATCCCTACTCTGAACTGGCTAGACGCATCAGCGTGTGTGTGTGTGTGTGTGTGTGTGTGTGTGTGTGTGTGTGTGTGTGTGTGTGTGTGTGTGTGTGTGTGTGTGTGTGTGTGTGTGTGTGTGTGTGTGTGTGTGTGTGTGTGTGCCTGCATGTGTCTGGCGGTCTGGGGTTGTCCACATTAAGGGACAGTAATGTGTTCATCTCTACCTCTATCTCTCCGTACACAGACATGATCCATCTGTGTCAGACGTCTGACTTCCTACATTCATCATCCACAGAAAACAGAGGGAGAGAAAGAGAGAGCGAGAGAAAGAGAGAGAAGATAGAGGGGTGGGACCAGTCTAGAAAGAGATATAACCAGTAAGACCAGTGCCCTTTCTCTCTACTCCCTACAGCCCTGTCCACTCAGTCACAGTGCTCCCTCCATCCCTTCTCTCCATCCCCTCTCCATAGATCCCCAGGTCGGGGTGATCCGTCAGGGCCTGACAGGGCACTAAGTAGTGGAGCCCCAGCGCCCTGCAGTCATCACTATATCTACCCACAGATAGGGCTCCCGTCGTGGGGTTCATCTACCTGCCTCTCTCCTGGGGCTGGGTGGAGGTGGGGGTGGATGGGCCTATCGATGACCAAGTACTGGATTAGTTCCTCTTCACTAGAACTATGCATAGACGTACAGTATCCACTTCAGTTTGTCAAAGCCTGTAATAACAGTACATACTGTAGCATAGGGCCACTGAATCCCACCACTAACACCAAGTTATCCCTTTACTGTCACCACCACAACATCCCCCAAAAAGTCCTCAATCCACCGCCTAGCAGGGTTAGTTGTAATGTGTTTTCACTCCACCACCGTCCTCTATTGTGTGGCTCATTTGTTCATTTGTGAGTGTTGTGTGTGGTGACCTTTGTAGAGGGGACAAAAGCCCTGCCTGGGGGCCACGGAGAGGCCCTGACCAGAACGCCGGCCCATGGTAAAGCCTTGTGCCTGTTTGCCAGCGGGCTGTGAAAACCTGTCTGTCATGCTTCTATTGTTCCCAGTGAGCCTCTGGAGAGATCTGAGAGGCAGAGCTGAGGGCCTCACGCCTCCGCATGTCAGACAGGAGAAAGGAGCTTTGAGAGAGGAGTGTGTGTGTGTGTGTGTGTGTGTAGGGTTTGGGTAGTGTGTGTGTGTGTGTTGGGGGGGGGGGGGGGGGGTCAAAACTCAATCTAAATGTTACCCCCCTCTGCTTTCTTACAATGGCCAATGAATTACCAGGAAGTATTTCAGTTGTTCTGTCTAAATATGTTCTGACAAAGTACCTGAACCCTCGTATCAGTGGCACCTGTGTGTGTCTTTCTGCAGATCTATACACATGTGTGCATGTTTGAGTCAACACGTGTGTTTGTTTGTGTGTGTGTGTGTATGTATGTGTCTCTCTGTCAGTAGCAGCAGGCACTGAAAACACACGGGAGAATGATCCATACTCACTCTCTCCATTCAATTTCACTAACACATGTAGCAGAGGGTTGGCTAAGACAACTCCAAGACAGAGAATTGTCAACAATGTATTAATATGCATTCTGCTGAATGGACTCCTGTCTATAGGCCAGCTTAGTGAGTGAGAGAGTGAGAGAGTGAGAGAGTGAGAGAGTGAGAGAGTGAGAGAGATAGAGAGTCAGACAGTGCCAATTGCAAATGTAAAGAGTGCAGCCTCCAGCTCCTAAGACAGATAATGTAGCCATGAAGACTAAGTGTCCGTCTATTAGATCAGGTAGGTAAGGAGGTGGACATTTACCATCAGTGGACTGGCCTCACACACAACTCTCCTTCCATTTCAGCCCATGTCTATAAGGCCTGGCCTCACACACAACTCTCCTTCCATTTCAGCCCATGTCTATAAGGCCTCACACACAACTCTCCTTCCATTTCAGCCCATGTCTATAAGGCCTGGCCTCACACACAACTCTCCTTCCATTTCAGCCCATGTCTATAAGGCCTCACACACAACTCTCCTTCCATTTCAGCCCATGTCTATAAGGCCTGGCCTCACACACAACTCTCCTTCCATTTCAGCCCATGTCTATAAGGCCTCACACACAACTCTCCTTCCATTTCAGCCCATGTCTATAAGGCCTCACACACAACTCTCCTTCCATTTCAGCCCATGTCTATAAAGCCTGGCCTCACACACAACTCTCCTTCCATTTCAGCCCATGTCTATAAGGCCTCACACACAACTCTCCTTCCATTTCAGCCCATGTCTATAAGGCCTGGCCTCACACACAACTCTCCTTCCATTTCAGCCCATGTCTATAAGGCCTGGCCTCACACACAACTCTCCTTCCATTTCAGCCCATGTCTATAAGGCCTCACACACAACTCTCCTTCCATTTCAGCCCATGTCTATAGGGCCTGGCCTCACACACAACTCTCCTCCCATTTCAGCCCATGTCTTTAAGGCCTGGCTGAACACACAACTGTATCTAATGGAATGTCATAAAATATGCTGTGCCAAGAGTGTGCAAAGCCGTCATCAAGGCAAAGGGTGTCTACTTTGAAGAATCTCAAATATAAAATACATTTTGATTTGTTTAACACTTTTTTGGTTAGAACACGATTCCATATTTTTTATTTCATACAATGTAGAAAATAGTAAAGAAAAACCCTGGAATGAGTAGGTGTGTCCAAACTTTTGACTGGTACTGTACATGTTGAAAATGATGATTAGTAAAACAATTTCAAGTCAGATTTGTCAACAATAAATCTTTAGCTTACTGGCATATTTTCTTTATCAATGGCAAACTTAATATTCGCAATATTTTCAAGTGTCAATAATTGTTTTAGTTTCTGACTGACTGAATTGTTCTCAATACAAGCTCCTTCAGAACACGCAGAGGAAGAGGACTAAATTCAACCTGTCCTATGAGAATGTGCCAACCAACTGTCCCATATAGCAACACCAACAAGCTTCTGTCCTCTCTCTCCTCTCTTCTGTCTTCGCTCTCCTTTCTTCTGTCCTCTCTCCTCTCTCCTGTCCTCGCCTCTCCCCTGACCTCGCCTCTCTTCTGTCCTCTCTGCTGTCCTCTCTTCTCTCTCTGTCCTCTACTTCCTCCCCTCTCCTCCCCAATGTAAACCTCCCATTCTTATCACTGCAGTACAGTTAATCCCTCCCTCCCTCCCTCCCTCCCTCCCTCCCTCCCTCCCTCCTTGTCCCCAGGGGTGAGAGGGGAACGGGAGGGGGGCACATTTGCCACTTGTCTGTGACACATAATACGCCGGGGCCTTCAGGCAATCAACTTTGACTTGACATGTATTTGCTCATCTCAGAAACCCTCCCCTCCCCTCCTCCCCCTCAGTGCCCTCACTGATGGGAAACTGAAGGGGGTTGGGGGGAGGGAGGGATGGAGAAGAGGAGTGGAGCCTAAATTAACACTTGACATTCAATACGGGCAGGCCTTTAATTGGCCGGGGCCTTCCTGAGAAAGCAATTTTCTATTCCCCAAACTGGCCCTGCTGTACCGCTGCCGCGCTGGAGCGGGAGTGTCGTCTGCTGTGGGCATGCCTGTGTGTCTGTGTGGGAGGAGTGTGTGTGTGTGTGTGTGTGTGTGTGTGTGTGTGTGTGTGTGTGTGTGTGTGTGTGTGTGTGTGTGTGTGTGTGTGTGTGTGTGTGTGTGTGTGTGTGTGTGTGTGTGTGTGTGTGTGTGTGTGTGTGCGTGTGTGTGTGTGTATACACCCGGCCCTCTGGTCCCTTCCCTTGCTCTAATGAGGGCGTATGAATTAGCGCTACGTGACATGATTTGAAGCAGTGGTGGCCCCCACCCTCCTCCTCCCATCTCCTCCCCCTCTCCTCTCCTCCTCCTCATCCCCCGTTCTTTTTCTTCCACCAGTGACAGGCGTCTGGTGGCTGCAATAAAATGCCAGGAGCTACCTCGGGGCTCTTTCCTTGATGCGTGCTCACACTACTTTACACGACACGCACGCACGCACAAACGCACACACGGACACACGCACACACACACACACTTCCCGGCGGCTGGAGTTACGGCTGATGCTATTACTCCCTTGCAAGCTGAGAGGTGTTAGCCTTCTCTTAACAGATCTGACAGCATTTAACAACATGACCGACCATTTCTAATCACCTCTGTGATTTCAAACCTATTATCAATTGATCTCAGCATCTGATAGGGTTATATCCCCTCCTCTCTCTGAATCATACAGGAAGTGGTGTCATTTTAAGCGTGCTGTAATTACCCGTGCCACCGACGACTCGAAATCTCTCAAATCGCTACCACATTATCGGATTATTTTCTGATCGTGTCATATTTGGGGGCGATGGCGGTGGGGCGGAGGATCGATGAGGCGCAAAGACTCGCCGGATGTAACCTACGACCCGGGGTGACACGAGTTTAAAGCTGTAAATTTACGAGGTTAGCGGATAGATGGGAAAATGGCCATAAATCTTATTGATAAATCTATTGGTGTCAAAGCTCCTCCCCTGTACAAAGCAAGATCAACAAGCTGCAGTGTGAAGGCATCTTCATGATAAACAAAAAGCTTTATATTTATAATGTTCAGAGGGGAAACATGTCTAATGGATTATGTGTCATGAAATATTCAATGTTTTTTGGAGTTCCACACATCATGTATACGGACAGGGTTCCAACAAAGCACTTACCACTGTGTGTTTCCCGACAATAGGAAAGGTGGGCCACGCCATTTAAATGAAAACATCAACAGAGAAAATGTGAGTGTGAGTATCCATTACAAACTAAGGACACACACACAGGAAACACACACACATGGCTCCAGAGTGCTTGATGTGGGCACACACACACACACACACACACAACATCACTCCAGCACACACACACACACATCACTCCAGCACTCCTTTTCACTTTGTCCCTTTGTGTAAGATGGGAAACAGCCTATTCAGCTGAGTGGTGTGAAACAGCCGGGGGGTGGGGGGTTACGAGGGGCCAAGAGGTCACACACTCAGAGCCGCGACCTCTCACCTCTGCCTAGTTGCCCGGGATACGCCAGCTAGTTCATTTGAAGTCCATCACACGGAGCAAACAAGATCATTTGTGACTTGATCGGCATTATGGCTTGAGAAAGGCAGAGTGTAATTGTGCTCCACAACTGATGATGCTGTAGGAAAAGGTTCCCTAAAGGAGCAGCTTTAAATTGGAGTTCAGTGTCGGTGCAGGTCTCTCATGCTACTTTCTCCTAAGAACATGTCAAACATACCCTCCTGTGTGTGTGTGTGTGTGTGTGTGTGTGTGTGTGTAGGTATGGTTCCACTCAGTGACAGCACGAACAGCCTCTCCCACACCAGCCCACATACTATCTGCAACGAGCGCACACGCACGCACACAGTGTTGCAGCTCACCTTAAAAACACACATTCTAAGATGGTGAAACAGCTGTGTTTAACAGTGGCCATTAAATGCTATTAATCTAACAGCACAAACATCTTTAGGGACAGGAAGAGAGGGTAAAGTTGCCCCAACACTTCCCTGATGGAAGACGCTAGTTAGCCTGTTTACCCCCTTTCAAGGTGGGACTTCCTGATTTCTTTCTGGATAAAAATGTTGACACCGTTGTGTGAGAACTATGACTGCCGATGGGCGAGGTGATGTTTTTCCTTACGTATTAACACTAAATTAAGGCATTCTGTGTGTGTGTGTACGTGCTGTGTGCGTGTGCATGCATGTGTGTGTGCATGTGTGTGTGTGCATGCGTGTGTATGTGTGCATGCGTGCGTGCGTGCGTGCGTGCGTGCGTGCGTGCGTGTGTGTGTGTGCGTGTGCATGTGTGTGTGTGTGTTCGTTCGTGTGTGTGAAAGAGAGCGATGGCTTTAGTCTAAAATGCTGTTGGCCATGAGCCCAACCTCCCCAGTACCACGCCTCTCCTCTCTCCAGACCCTCCCTACAATCCTCCCCACAATCCTCCCCACGTCTCCAACCGTCACACAGCAGGTTACAGCAGCAGAGGGGGAGAGATGGATAGACACACACAGAAAGATAGAGGAGGGGAACAAACAAGGAAGAAGAGAGGGGGAAGGCTTAGGAAGAAAGACGGGAAAGAAAGAAGGAGAGGAAGTTGTCTGTTCATCCAGACCTCAGCTGTAGTCGGCCCCACATCACCTAGTCTACAGTATGTCTTGTCAAAGTAGACACAGAGCACAATCATTATTCAAAAGAACAAATTGCCCTGTCGTTTTTCTCTCTGTACAATACTTTGGTAATGACATGTTTGGTCTAAACAGGGAGCCGTAGAGGTTTGGTTTTGATTAGAGCAACAATGTTCTAGCACATCCCAAGTGCTATGACACATTAACAGGAGCTCTCACACACACACACACACACACACACACACACACACACACACACACACACACACACACACACAGTGAGTGTCGCATTATCAGGGGGGGGAAAGTCAGTCGACCCCCGAGCGCCGCAGAACAAGTCAAATTACCATCATTATCTACCTCCTTAAATAGCCAGAGATAATAACGGTCCACCGGCAATAATAATAGTAGCAATTCTTCCTCGGCATTATGTGAAATAACAGGGACCGAATTAGCCGTTGCGCTAACTGAAAAATGAAAGGGCTGTGTTCCTTGAGAGGTAAGCGTGTGTTTTTTCCTTTGTCGTCTGCGTTGAAAGGACAAATTGGCTGTTGGTATAGAGGAGGGGTCCTTAGACCTGGCTGTTGGTAAAAATAGTAGGCCATCAACCTGCCTGTGGCACTGGCACAGTTCCAACCCAAACAAAAAAAAACAAGTCAGGAGGAATAACAGGATGGGCCCCCTGTGAAAGTATGTATGCACAAGTTCATGTCTCTTAGTGTGGGTCAACGGTGTGTCACATTCCTCCTCGCTCAGGGACAATACCAGACCAAATACACAAGTCATGTCTACAGATGTAAGTGCCAAATATCTCTGAATAAACTTTTGTTGGAAGGAAAATAACATTATGCACGTATGAGTGTGTGTATTCTTTGTGTGTCCATGTTGCACTCCGCAAGTGTGTGAGTGTGTGTTCCTGCTAATTGTGTGCTGACTTATGGTGGCACTGTGTGTCCGTGGCACTGCCCAGGTCACAGTGGCTACATTGGTTACCTCCCAGGTCTTGAACATCTTCTGCTCCCTCTGCCCCTTGGACCCCTCAGTCCCGCAGGCCTGGCGACAGCTGCTTCATTCCGGCCTTGTCAGCCCCTGAGCAGCGTGTGTGTGTGTGTGTGTGTGTGTGTGTGTGTGTGTGTGTGTGTGTGTGTGTGTGTGTGTGTGTGTGTGTGTGTGTGTGTGTGTGTCGGGGGCCAGGCCACGGTGCTAATGTCCCCTCATTAGGCAGGCTGTGGGGTGGTGACATCCTGAGCAACACTCTATTCAAACAGCCACTTCCCCTCGTTCCCCTTCGCTCCGCACCGACCGACGACTCCCCCCTCCGCAGGAAACTAAGGCAGGCCAAAGAGAAATAAAGACCCTCACTTTGAAAAGGAGAAAAGAGAGAGAGAAATACCCCCACCTTTTCATGTATTTGAATAAGCAGCGCCATCCAAGATTGGGGTGATTATGGGCCATGCTTGAAAAATATGCCGAAATTGAGATTTGTCAAAAAAGCCTTTTAGTACGATCTGAATCGCATCAGCGCAACTCAAACATACTGTATCAAACCGTAGCTCTGCATAAAATCCAACTGTCCTTTATCTAGTTAATATATTTCTATTTCTAATATAATGCATTTCTATGGTTCAGAGCTCTAGACTCAATAAAACACATGCCAGTTAGATGTCTCCGGCCAAATTCTTTACAGATCATAGGGACTACATATGGCCTCTGTAGCTACAGTACAACCTCTTCTACACTACACACATCTACAATATTCCCCATCATCATTACATAGTGGATATAGAAGAGAAGAATTGTATTTTTCCAGAAGGAACATGCAATGTAAAATTTCAGATAAAATAATGAATAATGGTTATTTCCATATTATTAGACGATGCCCGTCGCCTCAGTGTTGTGTGTAATGAGCATGTCTTAATCATGTTATTACATTGCTATAAGACTGTAAAAAGAGTTGAATAACCTTGTTACCATATGGTTTCCTGCTGTGTGGTAGTTGTTGCTGTAAGCCCAGCACTGACAGGGCCATAGGCCACACACACATCAATATACAGGGATTAGCTAGACACACACTGGCAGCTAACATTATCGTTGTTTACCACACACCAAGACTAAATAAACCACTTGACAGACAAACACACAATGGCCTATAAACAACTCATAAATCCACTAGCACCTTCAGGAATATAACAGAATAGAATCCAGCTTGATAATTTTATTGTTGATTTATATCTTTCTCTCCGGAGATTATAATCAGCAAAACATTTGAACGTTTTTTTCCCAAAACCAGGAAAGACACAATTTAATTTTGAACTGGACACTAGAGATTGTGTACAACATAAGGTGAAAACAAACAAGCTGCTCGCCAGTTTCTGAATATCCTGTATTTGGTATTTATAATAGTTTTAACCGGTGGGGCAGACGCACAGCTCTGTTTCAGAGTGTGTAACACAGTGGGGTGTGAGGAGTGTGTGAGACGTCTGGGTGCGGTACACACACACACACACACACACACACACACACACACACACACACACACACACACACACACACACACACACACACACACACACACACACACACACACACACACTCTCTCTCTCTCAGGGCCTGTAGGAGGTAGGAGGGGGTCCATGGGAAAAGGCTGGTGGAGGACTCAGCTACCATTCACCACTCATCTCCCTGATAAGACACAAGCAGATGGCCCTGCATTGCTATCGTTCCTGAACACACACACACACTCACGCACAGACTCCGTACGCATACACTGCTGTCGTAGCAACGACCCCAACACAGTACGTTCACAAAGAAAACACTATTAGAAGACACTCTGTCTCTCTCCAACCCACGCCAGTCGTCGATCCATCCATCTATCCCTTCATCCAAACACCAGAGATATCATGCATCTCCTTGGGACCGACAGGAGACAGATCACCCTGACCCCGTGAGTGATCCTGACCCCGTGAGTGATCCTCACGTCCCATATTGATCAGTAGCTGCAGCGGGAGACAGGAGACGACGGGGTGAACGTATGTACACAACACCGGTGTTCCAGTGTTACAGAGCCGCAGACAGATGACGCACACATTGTTTCAGTGTGAGACATGCTTCATGTCACAGCTCTGCGTCTTATGCAAGGCTGAGTATCAAATCCAAATGAGATCACATGCTGTGACTTGGCTGGAAAACTCTAGGTGATGTTTTTAATGTCCATCCCATAACCCCTCGAACTCAGGGAAGACTTAGTTAGGCTTAGTTATTTTCATCAGATCATTGTAAATACAAATTATTATACAAATGATTCATCTCTACGGTTATAAACTGGTAATACAATAAAAATATCTGAGTTTGATTCATGCATTTTCATCAAACAAGAGACCGACGTTTTAAAATATGAAGAATGTCTCCCGATAGTAGGAAAATAATTCACTAGAAATTGACGATGTGACAAAACAGAATATCTTAGAGAGTCTGCAACACAATGAGAACATTGAAGGATCTCCAGAGCATTTTAATATTCCAAGTCTGCCTCGCAAAAATAGGGAGATTGAGGGAATTTAAATCATGAAAATTAAAATATACAGTTGAAACAGAAACTACTACAAACTACACTGACAAATGTTTATTAAATGGCATAACCGCAGCAAATTAAATAACCAAATTAATTCATATTCTGATTAAAAGGAAAAAGGGGGCTCTAAATTAAATGTCCACAGTGTGAATTATTTTTAACGTGCGAGTTGAAAAAAGTTCAAAGCAAAAATTGGTTTGGACGTCATATCTTCATGCCTGACGCTTAGATAAATACGTGGTGGCCGTAGAATGAATGGCACCTTGTGCGTCTTCCCTCTCCTAAACTCTCCTAAACTCCCCTAAACTCTACATGCCATCTAAACCACAAACTTGGGCGCGCAGACACACACACGGTAAACGTACAAGTGGTCCACATCCACCTTACACACACACACACACACACACACACACACACACACACACACACACACACACACACACACACACACACACACACACACACACACACACACACACACACACACACACACACACACACACACACACACACACACACACCACACACACATCTTTGGTCTTCTCTCCTCCTCTCACCTCAGAGTCTACCGCGTCTCTGCTCTCGTCCAGAAATAACAGGACCATACTGGAGGAAAAACCGAGGCGCAGTAACTGACGTAGTTAAACACACCCCTACACCTTCTGCACTTCTCCACTATACACACTCTCACTGACACTCCCAACAAGCCAATCTAACAACACCAATGGAGAGAGAGAGAGAGAGAGAAAGAAAGCGAGAGAGAGAGAGAGAGAGAGACCGCTATCTTAGAGCAGTCTACTAGCCCCCCCCATCATCCCAGACCCTAATTATCCAGATCCCACAGTGTAATTAACAGTGGTTGAAGAGGGGTGACAGCCAGAAAGAGAAGGCCAGCAGGGACCCCCAGGCTTGGGGCCCGGCGGGAGGGCAGAGTGAGGAGAAACGGGGTTACGGAAGGACCAGGGCTCGGGAACAGAGGAGAAACGAGGTTACGGAAGGACCAGGGCTCGGGAACAGAGGAGAAACGGGGTTACGGAAGGACCAGGGCTCGGGAACAGAGGAGAAACGGGGTTACGGAAGGACCAGGGCTCGGGAACAGAGGAGAAACGAGGTTACGGAAGGACCAGGGCTCGGGAACAGAGTAGAAACGGGGTTACGGAAGGACCAGGGCTCGGGAACAGAGGAGAAACGGAGTTACGGAAGGACCAGGGCTCAGGAACAGAGGAGAAACGGGGTTACGGAAGGACCAGGGCTCGGGAACAGAGGAGAAACGGAGTTACGGAAGGACCAGGGCTCGGGAACAGAGGAGAAACGGGGTTACGGAAGGACCAGGGCTCAGGAACAGAGGAGAAACGGGGTAACGGAAGGATCAGGGCTCGGGAACAGAGGAGAAACGGAGTTACGGAAGGACCAGGGCTCGGGAACAGAGGAGAAACGGGGTTACGGAAGGACCAGGGCTCGGGAACAGAGGAGAAACGAGGAAGAGGTCAGACAGAAAGTAGCCTCCAGGCTTCATTAGCTGTAGGTAAGATCCCTCTCTCCGGTCCCCAGCCCAGAGAGGACGGTGCCAATGAAAACACTACAGAGCTACAGTCCATCCAAACCTGATAAGGACCGACCACACAGTAACACCCAGCCACTCAGCACCACTTCCACCGCTCAGCTAGGATACACTCACTCACTCATTGTGACTGGGTAGGCATTGCCTTGGACTGGGCCATTTCCTCTGTCCCTTTGAAAACAGTGACCCTGTAACTGGGACTTCCTGTGTTACACCCAAAGCGGTCCCCCTCCTTTGGGCCAATGACGCAGTGTCCCCTTCCTCTATGGCCACTTCCCCGGTGATAGGACTACCTTACTCATCTAGTGTACTAAGGGGGAGGGAGGGAGGGAGGGTGGACCCCAGGGCTTAGGGGCTGGTATTAGTGCTGAGAGAGAGAGAAAAAGAGAGAGAGCGAGCGAGACACACACAGAGAGAGAGATAGAGAGGGACAAAGAGAGAAAGAGAGAGAGAGGGGTAGAGAGCGAGAGAGGGGTAGAGAGCGAGCGGTAGCAAGAGAGAGCGCGAGAGAGAGCGGTAGCAAGAGAGAGCGCGAGAGAGAGAGCGCGAGAGAGAGACAGACATAGAAAGAGAGAGGTGGCATGGCGTTTCCTCCACATATCCTCTTTCACCTCTCGTCTCCTCCAGCCAAGACCCGCACACACATCAGCTCGCACCCGCACACACATGGAGCCAGAGCCAGAGCCAGCCCTGTACAGAGAGAGAAAAACGGCACTCTTTCCCTGACATACTCACTGGTACTACAGGTACTTGAACATATGCAAAAGATAAGAAGGGAAAACACCTCATACACATGATGGTATCTGTGGTCGTGCAGCCCATCAGAGATGCAGAGTATGGTGTAGTCACACAACCCTCAGGAATAAAAGACACTGAAAATATTCTAGTCTCAGACACGCAGGCAGAAACACACACATGCAACAGGCCTCGGCAGAGGAGGGAAAACAGCCCGTTAAACACAGCCAGCACACACGCAATATATCCTCTGAGGGGAAAACAAAGCACGACACTCTCTCCTAGAAAATTAGCCCACTTTCTCTCTCGCTCTCATTAAAAAAAAAAATAACACAAACACACACTAACATATTCTTGCATGCAACAGCACAGCGATGAACTGAACGGGGGAAAAACACCCCTCCCTCAGAAATACTTATTCACACACAAACACACACACTAACATACTATTGCATGAAATAGCACAGCGATGAACCGAAGAGGGGGGAAAAAAGCACCTCTCCCTCAGAAATACTCAAACACACACACACACACGCACACGCACACACACACACACACACACACACACACACACACACACACACACCGAGCGTGAAGCAGCCGTAAGTGTAGCAGTATGTTAATAGGTGAATTAAGGCCCCTCTGATCTACACTGAAGAGGATGACATTAAGTCCATTATTGACTTAGACAAAACTAACTAGGAGATGTACTGCTATTCATCTAATATGATGTCTGCCATGCCTATAGGGAGAGATATTACTATAGCAGGGTTTACATTCAGATACATACAGCCTATAGCAGGGTTTACATTCAGATGCATACAGCCTATAGCAGGGTTTACATTCAGATACATACAGCCTATAGCAGGGTTTACATTCAGATACATACAGCCTATAGCAGGGTTTACATTCAGATGCATACAGCCTATAGCAGGGTTTACATTCAGATGCATACAGCCTATAGCAGGGTTTACATTCAGATGCATACAGCCTATAGCAGGGTTTACATTCAGATACATACAGCCTATAGCAGGGTTTACATTCAGATGCATACAGCCTATAGCAGGGTTTACATTCAGATGCATACAGCCTATAGCAGGGTTTACATTCAGATGCATACAGCCTATAGCAGGGTTTACATTCAGATGCATACAGCCTATAGCAGGGTTTACATTCAGATGCATACAGCCTATAGCAGGGTTTACATTCAGATGCATACAGCCTATAGCAGGGTTTACATTCAGATGCATACAGCCTATAGCAGGGCAGGTGTAATAGCCTACACTCCATGAATGCAGATTTCAGTTGATGGGGTAAAACTACATGAAATAACAAAATGGTTGCACATGTACAGATGTTATATAAATATTTATCTTACATTAGAAAATATAGAATCACTTGAAAATGATAGATATACAGATTATACAGGCAGATATGTGTATAACTAAAATGACAGCAATAAGGAGAGACTGTGTGGTACATAAATGGAGAGGTATTGGTTGAAGAGAATACAGCAGATGTAATCGATAGTTAGGTAATGACCTCGCTGTAAAGCAGTCCATCTAAGCGGTCAATGTATTGACATGAACCAACCAGACAGACACACAGACACACAGACAGACACACAGACACACAGACACACAGACACACAGACAGACAGACAGACAGACAGACAGACAGACAGACAGACAGACAGACAGACAGACAGACAGACAGACAGACAGACAGACAGCTCCATGCCTGCCCTGCTATATCTCCTGACTGCAGTGTCAACCACCGTACTCTATACACAGTCCTCTCTAAACACATCTTCTGAACATATACCCTTCTTACAACTCATGTTTGAAATATATGTGACATTATTGCATTGTCTGATTTGCTTTTGCATCGTGTATATTTTCTTAATTCAAATATGTGTAGTTCATTCTGCTTGAGTGCAGGACATGCAGAGTAAATCCATTAAAATGTTTAAATGTCACCAACATGAAAAATCTATTTATATAGGCTTATAGTAATCGTAGTTCAGAGAAAATTATAACGCATGAATTTAAAGATGTTTAAAATCTTAGAACTGCGAATTATTCACAAAGTGGTTAGGGGAAATAAATACAATAGAACTATTACAGAGTTCTGCTAGAATCCTCTGCTATAGGCCATGAGTTCTGCTAGAATCCTCTGCTATAGGCCATGAGTTCTGCTAGAATCCTCTGCTATAGGCCATGAGTTCTGCTAGAATCCTCTGCTATAGGCCATGAGTTCTGCTAGAATCCTCTGCTATAGGCCATGAGTTCTGCTAGAATCCTCTGCTATAGGCCATGAGTTCTGCTAGAATCCTCTGCTATAGGCCATGAGTTCTGCTAGAATCCTCTGCTATAGGCCATGAGTTCTGCTAGAATCCTCTGCTATAGGCCATGAGTTCTGCTAGAATCCTCTGCTATAGGCCATGAGTTCTGCTAGAATCCTCTGCTATAGGCCATGCACCTGGCATTTCAAACATGAAATAACACTCAACAATAATAACAGTAATAAAGTATAATGGCATATTTAGAAAATTGCTGAACTATTTTAATAACAAAAAAATTATACAATACAGTATTATTATTATTATTATACCATTGTGTTCATGCTTGGCCCATTATTAACATATATTAGGTATAATAATAACCTATATAATTACTATAGTTTATATTTTCCACTAACATTTCTGATGTGTTAATCCACCTATTGCTTGTATTGGGATCAAATGCCGCTGCATGCCTGCATCTCAGATGCTGTAACAATACTGAGGAGATAGGAGAAACATGTCAAGCTATAGAAGCGACTGTACCTCGTCCGTAAGGTCTCGGCCCATAGTCGACCTGTCGCACTTCAGAGGAAGCCGCGTTACAGCACCCGCCTTGCAGAAGAGAAGGGAAGAATTTAGAAGGGCGAGCTAATTAAGAGCAGAGATTTAGATTGAAAACATACCCTGACGCTGTATGGGTACCGGCCCTATTTCTTCAACATTTTCTCGGGATCTTCCTTCGCCTGACTGGCATTAGACCCTCACAGAAGAGGTGCACCGCGGCAACATTTTACGAGCCCTAAGTAATCCTTGAGTTGTTCCACACCCCTCCGCTTTTGAAGCGCAAGGGGAAATAAAATGACATGGCTTAATGTTGGTTTATTGAGGGGGAATTAGCCTACTAGTGATGGACCAATTAGAGGCGCAGCGATATCACTTAACTGTGGACTGTTTAACTTGCAAAGGTCGATATTAATATCCATGCATGTACCCAAAACAAAGTACTCAATTACGACGTCAAAATATTATTACACCGTAATGCTTTGGAAGGCTTAAAAAGATAGTTTAACATAATTTATGGGGAGTTTACATAACGAAAGATGATAATAATTTCCCTGCCGATTATACATAAAATGATCCGCACATTCCTAAATATAAAGAAAGCAGATGCAATTATTTGACAATTTGTTGAGTCTATTTTATTGATTTAACTCGTATATCTTCTTTTGCAGATAATTTAATATAAGGTTATGTTTATAAATCCTCTTATCACCAACAGACAAAAATAAAAACCAAAAGCCAGGCGATAGGCAATAGAGAGGAGGTAGGCCTATATTCCATTTTATATAGGGTATAGGCGTAAACTTCGTTGTAATTCTTAATAATTTACTTCAATTACAAGCATTATAACGGTTGGATTTGCATGGAATGTATTCGACCATGAAAAGATGGCAGTCAAGGAAAAAAACTGAGAATCCAAAAATGAAATTATTCTTACTAGAAGTCTGGAGAAACGATGCGAAACATGCCAGGCCTTTCCCAATCATTTTTTTGCCATTCATGGTTTCTGCATTTTCGATTTCGTTTCTTATACTTATGTTCAAAAGGTAGCCTGATTATAAAAGACATATGATATCTAAACAAATTTAAAACCATGTCTCTCTGTTTGCTTGTCTCTCTATTTGTACTCATGCAAAAGGCAATGTACGCATTTAATTGACATGCACTTCCTATTTTGATTTGATTGCATCGAATTAGCACATTACTCGTCGTAAAAATACACTTCTAATATGAGAAGCAGGTGTTGACATAGTGTGACGTTGAGGTTGCAAATCTTATAAATTAAATATATCAAAAAACAACAAATATCCAACCAGGTTAAATTGTTGTTTTTACAATTCATTCTATGGTAATTTAGATAATTGTTTTGGTTTCTTTTTAGATGACATTCCTTGGCAATATAATTGCACACCTGCTGTAAATTGTGTTTGAACATATGCATGCTATTCTATAACTGAAAATAAGAATTGAAAAAATTAAATGTAATCATACACGAACACGTAATTATTGCATGTTCCCTAATGACTTGTATAGGTAGGCTACTTTGCAGTGAATGTATAAATTCAGAGGACATCAAATGGTTTGAGAGTGGATTCTTCGCTGCAAAATCACAACCAACACCCGTAAACAACATGCCCTCACTCACATCAACACATACTGCTCCTGCTTTGCGTCTCAATCGATTGCATTGAAATAATTTGCCCTAACACCGATAAAACGCACCCATGACTCATGTCACTTAGCTGATCTTTAAAGGGAGGAGGATTTGAAACACGAGCCCCCATAACACTCATTTCTCCCAATACCCCAAGGCGCGCGCGGCTCGGCAAACACAAAGTCATTATCGGTTAGATTCCAATAAGGCAGTCTGTCAAGGTGAGGCTTCTTTGGAGAATTTTTGTCATGCCTACTAAACATGGAAAGATGCCTTCTAAGTGGTGCGAGGGAGGATAAATAACAACGAGTCCCACAGCTGATTATATTGAAACAACGGCGCGCATTTGTAAAAAGGGGGATTGCGAAACGTGAGTCCCAGCAGATGCTGGATGCTCCTCGGTGTATGAGCGCGGGGCCCATCCACCTGCACGCAGATGCCGCGCGAGGACAAATGAGAGCGAGCCAGGAGCATCTTCGTGCGATATGGTTCCGTTATTCCAATCGACATGTCAATAGCTTTGCTGTAGTTTATATTAATAATACACACAGCTCAAAACATATGCTGAAAGTGAGAGGATGCATCATGCGTGTCCAATATGGTGTGCAGATGT
>NC_052314.1:1807454-1817454 GCF_016432855.1 Salvelinus namaycush | reverse complement strand
TCTTATCCAGAGCGACTTACAGTAGTGAGAGCATACATTTTCATACTCTATTTGTAATGGTCCCCCGTGGGAATCAAACCCACAACCCTGGTGTTGCAAGTGCCATGCTTTACCAACTGAGCCAATACAGGGCCATTAAAGGTACTTCACTGTTGATTATAATGATTTGTTCATCAAATACAACATTTTAACTAATAATATTCCAAAGATAAAGATCGAAAGAGAGATGCTACTCTACGGCCTTCCTTCCTGCCCTGCCTTCCCCTCAGGGTTGCTAAACACCATGCTAACTCCACCACTCCACTGCTCTCTTCACCACACCACCTAGACCTCTCTCTCCCACTGCTCTGTCTGTCTGTTAACCCAGTTCAATAACTAAATGGGACAAATTGTCCAAGTAGGGGTACAAGACAGTCTGTATCCAGCCCTGGAGGCCTCTCTCAAAATTAGGGGTGTTAAAACAATCATCGGAGGAGCCAATTTCCCCAAGCTCTTACAGTGGGGCTGAGTAGGCCTTTCTTCATTTTCTGACGGAGCGAGGGAACCTGTTAAAGTAAACAACAGAAGAGAAAAAGAGAGGGAGAGGGGCGGGAAGTGATGAGGTGCTCCAAAAGTCACAATTATTAAATGGCGATGTTTGCTGCCTTGTTATATTGCAATTTTCTTGCTCTGCTGAAATGAAAATCACAGCCGAAGCAAAACCAAATAAAATTGCCCTTTCAGCTGACAAAAAGAGAAGGAATGGGAGGTAGAGAGAGGGGGAAGGAGGGAGAGAGGGGAGTGGAACAAGGATATTGGTGCCAGTGTTGGTGATACATAAAGCGTAGCAGAAACAAATGATTAGAGGGTTAGAGACAGGTCACCCCATTAAGAGCACTGGAACTTTCTGGAACAAACTTGTCGTATACAAGACTAGACACACATGTACGCACGCACGCCCCCCCCCCCCCCCCCCACACACCCTGTCCCCACACACACACACACACACACCCACACACCCACACACCCACACACACACACACACTCACACACCCCACAGAGACACATTGACTTTGGCTCCAACCCTCTCATTAGCTAACAGTAAAACGGTAAGGTTGGACCGATACTTACAGGGCAGCATTAGTTTGTTCTGAGCTCAAACGGCTATTGTTCTAAGTCCGGTAGAAACACAATAAACAGTGGAGGAAGCTGGTAGAAGGTTCTGGAGGAGAGTCATGATGGCCAGGCTGTGTTGATAGAACCCAGGCCTCTTCTTTACTCTTATTATTCTGGAGGTAATAAGCAGGAGAACATGTCTGTGTGCTGGTGCTGACAATGACCTGATGTACAGTCACACACACACATATATATGAACGCTCGCACACACACACACACCTCATCTATCTCCTTCACACACACAAACACACCCCAGCGATAGCACTGGTCCTTAGTGTGTGTGTGTGTGTGTGTGTGTGTGTGTGTGTGTGTGTGTGTGTGTGTGTGTGTGTGTGTGTGTGTGTGTGTGTGTGTGTGTGTGTGTGTGTGTGTGTGTGTGTGTGTGTGTGCGCGCGCGCGTGCGTTTCTTCATGTGACAAGGGGCGGCATGACGATCAGATGGCGCTCGTCGGGGATAGAACTGTTACTGTTTGTTAGAGTGGTCCGACGTAACACACACACAGGGCCACAAGACATCATATGACACACAGTGAACAACCTACCACTTGTAACTGAGAGAGAGAGAGAAAGAGAGAAAGAAAGAAAGACGGAGAGAGAGAGAGAGATAGAAAGACAGAGAGAGAGAGATCGAAAGAAAGACAGAGATTGAAAGAGAGAGAGAAAGAGAGAGAGAGAAAGAGAGAGAGAGAGAGATAGAAAGAGAGAGAGAGATAGAAAGAGAGAGAGATACATTATGGTATTATCTTTGTCATAGATAGTGTAGATAATCTGGGTTCCACTGATAAGTAGAACCTCTGTGTGAAAGAAAGACTGATATAAAGTGCAGGGCTGTATTCACACACACACCACACACACACACACACACACACACACACACACACACACACAATTCTTCTGACTAATACTGCTACTATGCTGCTCAATGGACGAATGTAACATAGACGTTCAATACCAAAGGAATGGTTTTGGTAGAGATGAATCAGCTCAGAGAAATCTCTTAAAGAAATGTCTTGTATTTTCTGAAGGATATGGAGTGAAAGGGAAATGTGTGAAACGTGTTGTAGTTGACTATGAAGATGATGAGAAGGGGATACAAGGGGATTATAACCTCTATTGATTCACTGCACCTCAAACCTACTCACACACACACGGGCATGCACGTACACAGAGCCGTGGCCCCTTGGCCCTGACCGAGGCAGCGGTTGAGAGCGTTCCAGTGACTGAATTACAGCTAATCCTGACGCCCGGGGCCCAGCCCTCTCCCTCACCCCTTCTCTCTCCCCCCTCCATCCCTCCTCCCTCCCCCTTAACCCAACAATTAGCAGGCCTCACGTTAACACAACGGGCCCTCTGTCTCTCCCCCAGAGAGGAGGCAAGGAGAGAGAGGGCCACGGGGATGGTGGGAGGAGTAGGAGGGGTTGAAGGTTAAGGGAGATAGGATGAAGGGGGGATGATGGGGGAGGAGGGGTGAGTTTTATCACCTGTTCTATGGTTAGGGCCATAGAAATGTCTGTATGTGGAAATGTCTGTATGGGCAGATGAGCTGAGTAAGACACTATACTGCAGCCAAGCCCCCCTCCTGTTGTACTCTCCTTCTCTCCTTTCCTCCTACCCTCTCTTCACCTCTACTGTCCTCTCTTCATCTCTACTGTCCTCTCTTCACTTCTACTGTCCTCTACTGTCCTCTCTTCACCTCTACTGTCCTATATTCATCTCTACTGTCCTCTCTTCACCTCTACTGTCCTCTACTGTCCTCTCTTCACCTCTACTGTCCTCTACTGTCTTCTCTTCACCTCTACTGTCCTCTCTTCACCTCTACTGTCCTCTCTTCACCTCTACTGTCCTCTCTTCACCTCTACTGTCCTCTCTTCACCTCTACTGTCCTCTCTTCACCTCTACTGTCCTCTACTGTCACCTCCCATCATCTCTACTGTCACCTCTACTGTCTTCTCCCATCACCTCTACTGTCTTCTCCCATCACCTCTACTGTCTTCTCCCATCACCTCTACTGTCTTCTCCCATCACCTCTACTGTCTTCTCCCATCACCTCTACTGTCTTCTCCCATCACCTCTACTGTCTTCTCCCATCACCTCTACTGTCACCTCTACTGTCTTCTCCCATCACCTCTACTGTCCTCTACTGTCATCTCTTCACCTCTACTGTCCTCTACTGTCATCTCTTCACCTCTACTGTCCTCTACTGTCCTCTCTTCACCTCTACTGTCCTCTCTTCACCTCTACTGTCCTCTCTTCACCTCTACTGTCCTCTCTTCACCTCTACTGTCCTCTCTTCACCTCTGCTGTCCTTTACTGTCCTCTCTTCACCTCTACTGTCCTCTACTGTCCTCTTCACCTCTACTGTCCTCTACTGTCTTCTCTTCACCTCTACTGTGTTCTCTTCACCTCTACTGTCCTCTCTTCACCTCTACTGTCCTCTACTGTCCTCTCTTCACCTCTACTGTCCTCTCCACCTCTACTGTCCTCTACTGTCTTCTCTTCACCTCTACTGTCTTCACTTCACCTCTACTGTCCACTACTGTCCTCTCTTCACCTCTACTGTCCTCTACTGTCTTCTCTTCACCTCTACTGTCTTCACTTCATCTCTACTGTCCTCTACTGTCCTCTCTTCACCTCTACTGACCTCTACTGTCCTCTCTTCACCTCTACTGTCCTCTACTGTCCTCTCTTCACCTCTACTGTCTTCTACTGTCCTCTCTTCACCTCTACTGTCCTCTACTGTCCTCTCTTCACCTCTACTGTCCTCTTCACCTCTACTGTCCTCTCTTCGCCTCAACTGTCCTCTCTTCACCTCTACTGTCCTCTACTGTCCTCTCTTCACCTCTACTGTCCTCTCTTCACCTCTACTGTCCACTACTGTCCTCTCTTCACCTCTACTGTCCTCTCTTCACCTCTACTGTCCTCTACTGTCTTCTCTTCACCTCTACTGTCATCACTTCACCTCTACTGTCCACTACTGTCCTCTCTTCACCTCTACTGTCCTCTACTGTCTTCTCTTCACCTCTACTGGCTTCACTTCACCTCTACTGTCCTCTACTGTCCTCTCTTCACCTCTACTGTCCTCTCTTCACCTCTACTGTCCTCTACTGTCCTCTCTTCACCTCTACTGTCTTCTACTGTCCTCTCTTCACCTCTACTGTCCTCTACTGTCCTCTCTTCACCTCTACTGTCCTCTACTGTCCTCTTCACCTCTACTGTCCTCTCTTCGCCTCAACTGTCCTCTCTTCACCTCTACTGTCCTCTACTGTCCTCTCTTCACCTCTACTGTACTCTACTGTCCTCTACTGTCCTCTCTTCACCTCTACTGTCCTCTCTTCACCTCTACTGTCCTCTCTTCACCTCTGCTGTCCTCTACTGTCCTCTCTTCACCTCTACTGTCCTCTACTGTCCTCTCTTCACCTCTACTCTCCTCTCTTTACATCTGCTGTCCTCTACTGTCCTCTACTGTCCTCTCTTCACTTCTACTGTCCTCTCTTCACCTCTGCTGTCCTCTACTGTCCTCTACTGTCCTCTACTGTCCTCTCTTCACCTTTACTGTCCTCTACTGTCCTCTCTTCACCTCTACTGTCTTCTACTGTCCTCTTCACCTCTACTGTCCTCTCTTCACCTTTACTGTCCTCTACTGTCCTCTCTTCACCTCTACTGTCTTCTACTGTCCTCTTCACCTCTACTGTCCTCTTCCATCCCGTTCCATCATTTCCTCCTCCTTTCCACTCCTTCATCCTACCTCACCAACTCCCCTTCCTCTCCTTTCTCCTCCCATCACTCTTTCTTAACTCCCACTCTCCCTCCTTTTCCCCCTTCCTCTATATATTTTCTTCCTTTCTCTACCCTCCCCTCCCCAGACAGGTCTCCACTCTTCCCCTCCCTCCTCCCTCCTCTTCTCTTTCACTGACCCGTGGTCTTCCCCAGACAGTCAGGTCCAGTCACAGAGTAGAGTGGAGCGGTGTGGTGTGTCTTTCCCAGGCAGCCCCCTGTCCCCCTCCAGAGAGAACCGGACCGCCCATCTGGAACGCTGCCGTGGCAACCCTGGCAGCCCGCCCGCCCCACTAACCCCACCCCCACCGGAGCCACAGTTTCTTTAGAAGAAGTTCTCTGGATTAGAGAGGTGAGAGGAAGGCGTCTCTCTCTCCATCTCTCTCTGTATGAATGCCCTCACTAATATGTCTTTACCTCTCTTAGTGAAGGTCTGAGCTCCCTTTCACGCTCCCCTTATCTCTAGCTGAGCTGGGTGTGTGAGCCGAAGAGAAGGCTTCGAGTTAGGGAGCCTGGTTAAGAGTGAGCGTTTTAAGTATACACTTTTAAGTATACACAGTCGCATATGTTTGCTGAGAGAGAGAGGGCGAGAGAGAGAGACAGAGAGAGCATCAGCACTAGATAAGCCTCTGGTCTGCATAGCATGGTCGGCGGTGCGTGTCTGTTGGGCTGGTGATTGGCCAGTTTACTCACTCTCACTGCTGTCATCAATTACCTCCCCCTGACACATGGACCAATCCACTCCACTATAAGAACAGGGGGGTGGGGGTTACCCCTACAGTCACAATGGTTTGCTCCTCATACTGTAGGTACTGTATTAGCTAATGAATGAGATGTTTGACGAGCAGGTGTCCACATACTTTTGGCCATGTAGTCTTCACTAATGAGCACAGTAGGGAGAAATTGTCCCTAACTGATACAGGGTCAGTCAGATATTTTTGCCATGCCTTTTAAGGTTAGGATTGGACGGGTAGAGTAATCTGATTCTACATCTGTGGTTTAGCACAAATTCTATCTTGAGCTTGCCAGTGTGTGTGTGTGTGTGTGTGTGTGTGTGTGTGTGTGTGTGTGTGTGTGTGTGTGTGTGTGTGTGTGTGTGTGTGTGTGTGTGTGTGTGTGTGTGTGAGTCCTCGCCACCTGCTGTGACTCTGCACAGTGGTGAGCTGATGAAGTAATGGGAATGAGGCGAGGTCTGTTCTGATCGCATGCGTTCAACCTTCACCACTTGTTTTGGGCTAACGGGAGATGTCCACGACTGCTTTTCATATCAAAGTAATGTGTGATGAGCTCAGGCTAAGACAGGGTCCAAACATCTAAAAAGAAAGACCTGCGCACAATCTGTAGAACTCCCCCGTCCAAATACTGAGCTAGTAGTGGGAAGAGGAACATAAAACATGTGCATTTCGTTAGCCGGGGGGAGCTGTATTTATGGCGCACACATGACTCAGAACATGACTGTTAACTACAATGACAAACACTATGAACACAGACATTCTAATGAGGCAGAGAAACTCTGAATGAATGTCTCACAAAAACACATCCAACGTGTTGGAATAGAAATGAGTTGAACAGAAACAGTTTCAAATGTATCTAACAGTATAAAAGACTACATACACACATGCACACACCAGGGCTGTGCTCATTTCAGAACTTGGGAATAGACTCCCATTCAACTCATGAGTTGAAATCCAAATTGAATTGGCCACACACCACAGGATGTAGAATTTTTATTTGAGTTTGAGTGACAGGAAGGACAATTTAATTCAGTGCAATTCCAGTGGTGTAAAGTACTTAAGTAAAAATACTTTAAAGTACTGCTTAAGTCGTTTTTGGGGGTATTTGTACTTTACTTTAATATTTATTTTATGGACAACCTTTACTTCACTACATTCCTAAAGAAAATATGGTACTTTTTACTTCATGCATTATCCCTGAATGCTTAGCAGGACCGGGAAATTCACTCTTATCAAAAGAACACGTGATCATCCCTACTGCCTCTGGTCTGGCAGACTCACTAAACACAAATGCATCTTTTGTAAATGATGTCTGAGTGTTGGTGTGTGCCCCTGGCTATCCATTCAGAAAATGGTGCCGTCTGCTTTGCTTAATATAATAATTTATTTAAACTTTTACCTTTGATGCTTTAGTATATTTTAGAAATAACATTTATTTAAAACAACATACTTTAGACTTTTACTCAAGTAGTATTTTACTGGGTGACCTTCAATTGAGTAACTTTCTATTAAGGTATCTATACTTTTATTCAAGTATGACAATTGGGGACTTTTTACACCACTGTGCAATTCAAAGAAATTCCACTGAACATGAGGTCTCACTGAATCTGACAGATCACACTTTCAGATACCAAAGAATATATAAATTTGTTCTGGAAACAATGTTCATATTCTTTAAACCATAGTGTTTAGAATAGCCAATTATATTTCCACCAACCATTTCATTTCATTTGTTTGGCTCATTTTTTAAGGCATTCTGGGAAATGTAGTATTTTCCACATATTGAACAAAATAAAAGGGATTATTCACATACAGGTTTTGTTTTCCTTAATCTCTCCCTCTCTCTGGGTTTGCCCTCTCCTCCCTCCAAGCCCCCTAATTGAACACTATTCTACGAGGCAGAAATCGGCTTAGAGGACGCAACAGAGAAGAAAGAAAAAATAAATGATTATTATTCCGCCATCTGGTTTCAATTACAGCGGGTTTTAAGTGAACAGCGAACATCAAGTCATATTAAAATACATGGAGGGATCAGGAGGCCACTGGCATGGGGAGTCGCTGTTGAAAGCTCTCGCGTTTTAAAACACATTCTCACACAGAGCCAAGTTACATTATTTGATCATTACATACATGGCTACGGTTTTGGACGGTTCTCTACTCCTTAGAACCGGTTCCAATTATCCTGCAGAACAGTGATGGGACTGACCGGGGGGGGGGGGGCGCTTTGCATCCTGTCTACACCTGATCGATGACAACATGGCTAACGGTTGATGACAGAAAATATTAATTGAAGAGTCATTTTCAGGGGGAAAGCTTTGACCCCGCAGTCAGAAAAGCTCTGTTCAGACCTCACTGTAGGCATAGAGCACAGAACTAGGTACAAATATCACACTGTCCACACAGATATATACTGGTTAGGAAAATGAGTTGACTTTATATCAACCAAAAATAGATTTAGTCACACACTATGTCGTCACTCCTATGCTCTCATGTTGAGGACGTGTTCTTTGCACACACACACACACACACACACACACACACACACACACACACACACACACACACACACACACACACACACACACACACACACACACACACACACACACACACACACACACACACACACACACACACACACACACACACACACACACACACAGGCCATTACACTCCCCAGAGCCTACAGACCTGTCTGTGCAGCAAAAGTGGCGGTGACCATTATACTCCAGTCACCCATGAACACCTCCTGTCCCTCTATCCATCTCTCACTCCCTTTCTTTCTCTCTGTCTCCGCCCTCATCCTCCTCTGCTGCCTGTCGCCTCCCTCCGTCCGCTCTGTCGCTCCTCCACTCCATCCATCCCACGGAGAGAAGGAGGGAGGGAGCAAGGGATGGCCTCCCCATTCCCAGAGGCAGAATGAAAGAGAGAGACAGCGGATGGGAGGGTGAGAGGATAGAACGAGAGGGGGGACGACAGACGAAGGGGGTAAATTATTAAGTGACTGTAGCCCTGACACACACACGAGGCGGCAGGAGGCCCAGCCATGCAGCGGGGTAAACCCATTAGAACGCTTAGCCCCCTGAATGCACCCGACATCTCAGCCTAGCGTTAACTCACGTCAAAGTCATCAAACCGGAGGGCCCGGGGCTCTTAACATTTTTAAAGGCGGCGGTGGGAGGGTTGAAGGGACATTGGTAGTGGTCCTGTCATCATAGTGGATAAATAAGTAAATACAGGGGAGGAATGACTAAGCGGCTCGGCCACAGAGATGACAGGCACCGGGGACGGGGATGGGACGGATTGTGTGGGTGTGTGTGTGTGCGCGCGAGCGGAGCGGAACGAGAAGACAAGGTAGTGCCAGTCCCACGTTGGAGCTCCAGGAGGTCTTGCTCTGGCCCCATCTCCCCAGCCAGGGTGTGCCAAGCTGGGGCTTCACTCACTTAAGGTCCCCCTGGCCTTGATTTCTTCCAGACAGGGCTGGAGCACACAGATCGCCTGGCTTTAATTCACTAGATAGGGAGTGAGGTAGAAGGGCCATTTGGCCACCATGTTCTGTCTACGTGTCTGTCCCAAGGGGAAGGTTCCACAGCCTTTTGGTTCTGTCTGCATGCTGTTGCTATTGTCAACCATGTTTTTCTATCTTGGTGCCCTTATATAGTTAATGTGTCTGGTTGTGCCTGTGAGAGTGCATGTTAGTGTGTAAATGACTGAGTTTGAAACCACATTTGTTTGTTTGTGCCTGTATATGTGCATGTGTGTGCGTGTGCTGTGTGTTGTGTGTTGTGTGTGTGTGTGTGTGGCTTTGCACGTTCTGTTTCATTTGACACTTGGCCTGACACTTCTAAACAGAGAGTTGATGACACACATTAAGGGCCCATCTCACTTTGTGTGTGTGTGTGCGTGTGTGTGTGTATGCATCCATTGGTCCGTGTGTGTGTGTGCGTATGTATGTATGTGTGTGCATCCGTCGGTCCGTGTGTGTGTGTGTGCGTGAACGCGCGCTTCGTTGCTAGTTTGTGTGTGTATTGTTGGATGGGCTAATTGCAGTGGAGAATGCTCTAATTAACACAAAGCAGGGTCTCCTGGGTACTCACGGGCACCGAGAGTGTGTCACGCGTTTACATCTCCCCAACCTGTGTGATTCATGGACCTAATCAAGGCCTTTTAAGCTCTGCCATGCTTATGCTTGTTGTGTATCTGGGGAGAGACACACTTCTCGGGGAAAAGAGACTTTTGAGGACTTCGGCTAACAAATCTGACTAACGAGTCAACAAATACTTAAAGAGAGCCTTTAAATGTTGTTAAAGACATCTCAGATGTAAATGGACAATAAT